>NC_050477.1:4407368-4532368 GCF_013373865.1 Monomorium pharaonis | reverse complement strand
TATATTATGTAAAATTGATTAAGTTAAAAATTATTTATCTCTCTCTCTCTCTCTCTACTCAATCCTGGAAATAGGTATTTTTTTGCAAAAGCGAGAAGTGAAATCTTTTAGCGCGCAGTCCGGTGCAGCGTTAAAAAACAAACCTGTTACCTTCATACGCGACCCGCAAGCGCATCTCGGCGAGAGACCGATGTGAAACAAACGCGCACACCAGCCGCTCGCGCGCGACTGGAATTACTAACGAACCGCTTTCATGTCGCACGGAGCGTATCACTCCTAATGAGATTCAATGGCGCATCGGTGCCTCACGTGCGGTCGTTGCGAATGAATCATCCACTCGTTACATCATTATTTACTTAACTCTTTGAACTACACACGTTCCCGTCAAAATTAACTCTAACGAAAATATTTATTTTTTAAGATAATCAGCGTTTCTCCCGACGTTGCTAACTCCTGTCGCATGCTTTCTAGAAGGGGGGAAAGGAGGAAGAGGAAGCGTCGATCGTCGATCCATCGTTCCCCACGCGATACCCCGCGGCGATTTAAAACGTAGCGCAGAGACCGCAAACTTGATTCCGCGGCCGTGAGTCTCGATCCTTGATATTCAGTGTCGGTGACCTGGCTCGGAGGAAAAAAAAAAATCAGACCCGTTACGCATTCGTGCCGTTCACCCGAGCCGAATTTCGGGGTCGTCGAAGCTGTCGATCATCGAGCACTCTTGATACTTTCGTTCTTTATTCCACTCAATTTTAATCCGAGAATACCCGAACAGAACAATACACATGATATTAAAGCGAATCGTGATTGATTAAAAAATGACATTTAATAATCATTTTGAAGGCATTTTAATGTTATAATGACTTTTTGTCCTGCTTAGGTGGTCACCTGGGCCGATTTTACACCCTTCAGAACCGAAAAAATAAAGTTTTATCAAGAATCTACACATCATTTTTTATTTCTTTACTTTCATGATAACATACTGAGTAAATCTGTATGCATAAAAAACTAAAACACTCAAATTGAATAATATAGTATAAAATTAATAATAGCAACTTTTTGAATTGGGATATAAAAATTCCAAGTGACCGTTTATACAATAAAAAAGCTGGACGATTGTTCCCGGGTTAAACAATTATCTAATGCACATGTAATGCAACAGATAATACCGTGAATAATTCAAACGAAATGAAAGACTTATGAAAATTCATAGAAATTTATTACGCAAGTGCACGCGTGGTCTCGTTCGCTATAATATATGTCGCTTTTTCTTCGTAATCTGGAATTCTTGACTTGTTGTCTCAGGCGAAAAAGAGAATCAACAAACTCACGACAAGGATGGAGAATGTCGCTTGACATTCGTCATATCGGACATTTTGAGAAGCGACATTTCTCACTTCGGTCTCTGAAAAAATTTTTTTTACAATGACATGAAACCAGCGAAACATTCAGTTAAAGTTCGTCGACAGACAAACATATTCATTATATGAAATCTTAAAATGTCTGGTTTATAGAAAAAAAGAAGAGGATGCGGTGCTCCTCTCGCCTCGACGTGTCCTCACCGTATTCGTAATATTGTGACGGTTCCGTCGTCTCGTCCTCGCACTCCTCGGTGGCCGATCTGATTCTCACGATTTCCTGTCTCTTGCGTTCACCAGCCATCTCACCCCAAAGCGGCATGTAACCAGATCTCGCTACGCGATTCCTGGCAGCGGCGACCGCGACCTAGAAAACGCGGCAAGAGTTTCGTTCTTCAACACTAACCATAATCGTAGACCTCGTTGGGTTCCTCGTTCACCGTTTCTTCTTCATTCTGCTCCGCGGTCTCTTCATCGGCATCCTCGTCATTGAGCTTGTCCTCCTCGTTGCCCTGATTCTCTTCCTCCTCCTCCTCCTCTTCCTCCTCCTCTTCTTCGTCCTCATCTTCGTTGTTCTTCACGTCTGACGAACGATAAGGTCTGCCCTCATCGAGCTTATTTCGAGAATGACGGTGTCCTCGTGCGATGTTGTAATCGTAGCTGCGGTACACCTGCTTGGCTTTACGCAAATGTTCGAGAAGACGGCGTTGCGGTGGCTGCACGGAACCCCCGTAAAAAACCGGCTCCACGTATAAAGCGTGTCCATAGATCCTTCCGTAATTAATTACGGCCGACGCTGGTGATCTCGAAGAGTCGCGGTTGAGACCGTCGCCGACAGTGCGAATGCCCGACAGAATTAAAAGTGTTGACAAGAGACCAAACGTAAACATAGCCTGAGTCTTGTCATTATCGATCATTAGGCGACACGACTGAACGTAAACGCGATTTAGATTGATTGCACACAATCGAATATAATCGCAAAACTGTTCAAACCGCTCAAAGTAGTAATTTTTATCAAGACACGAATAAAAATACATTATCCCTTATTGCCGTACAAATAATTTAAAAATATTTTATTACTTCTGTAATAATACTATGTCCTATAAAATATATATCTTTCTTCGTAATAGTATTTAAACAGTATTTGAACTTGGCAGTGAAACAACTTTCTAATATGACGTAACAAAGATAACGAGTTTTTAATCAATATAAAATACGAATGTATAAGTGTACGCAGTATGAACATTCAATGAATTTAACACACCTGTGTATTCACCGACTTTTATCTATCGCTCTCGAATCTAAGCAGGATTTCTTTCCAGATAAGTTTTCGTCACAATGTCAGGGCGACACTGACTCAAGACTATGTAATCCTGGCTGGTGCAACCAACCACAGGACACCTGTAAATGCAGATGTAAACACTGTAATTCTGATACTTGGCATGTATGTAAAAAACATACCTAGTGTTCTTGTTCTTTCGAAGCATCGCGACAAGACTCTCCCTGTCATACACGTGGCCGCAGACCATGTTTCTCACAGGATCGGTCATTCTCATCTTTGAGATTGGGTCAATCACATTTATTTGGCTGTCTGTCAGCTGTAGATCGGCATCCGTGTCATCCGGTGCTGTTTTACATGCAGCTTCATTGGCTGAAAGATTTATGTAAATTAGGAATTAATAGTAAAAAAATAATAAGCTCTATGCAAACTAGAATTGCTTCAACTGTTACCTTGAAGAAGGCCTTCAATCTGACGGTTGTACTCCAACAGTCGGTTGTCTTCCAATGGATTAACTTTAATCGCAGCTATAGCCTCTGCATATTTCTGTTACAAAAAACAGTTGCAAGTACATGTGAATCTCCAAAATCAAATCGACAATTTTTCAACTTAAAGTAGTTACTTTTGTAATGTTTTTCACAGCATCTGTGCTCTCATTATCGTCGGTCCGACGTTCCATTTGCAGTCTGATCGCATTTGCGGCCTTTAGTTTCGCATACTCAGTACAATTGTTCTTCAAGATATCTTTTAAGTCCTTCAATATATTATGCCTCTCTTCCTCGTCATCTAAAAACACAATTGCAGATATTTTATTTTCTTGCGACAAGAAAGAATGTTTATTTTAATCTTTAACGCTGTTACTTCTGTGGTTGAAACGAGACAATGTGAAAGAGAAGAGCGAAGAGCATACGAGAATGTAAACAGAGAAATACCTCGAAGATTCTGTGTATCTAACCTCTAAAATCTTACCATAGTGCTTTATAATGTTCCCCGCTGTTTTCACGAAACAATTGTCAAGTTCCTCTATTGTTTGCGTAAACTGTGACATTTTCGTATACTACTTTTTTCTCTGTCCTAGAAGAAATACTAATGTCAAGTAATCTTATTTTTAATTTCCACAAACCCGCGCTTCTAGTCGTGAGTCGTTACTTTATTTTGATTTTAAAGCGCCTCTATTATGCTCATAAAATGGTGAGTATTGAACTACGTAGTCAATGTTTATGAAACTCGTAGATAATATCCACGATCTAAAAATTATATTCGATTTTTCATTTTTAATATTGTAATTTTTATTTTATCAATATATTAGGGTTGAATATAATTATATTACAGTCAAGAGGAATTAAAATTAAATAATAAAGTCGAAATTAAAGTTATAAGTTTTTAACCAGCTAATTTTAAATAATTTAATTTATAACTTTATTCAATTATTTTTAAAACACAAACTTTAATTTATTAATTATTTTTTCTTCTGATTACAAAAATTTGTCTGTATAAAAAAATTAAAAAAATTTTTTTACACAAAAAACCATTCTTTACTAGTTTATATAAAATTTTATATATCTAATTTATACATATAATAATAAATGTATCTGACAATTTATATTATAAATGTTTTAATATATGTTAACACTGATGTCAATCTAACATATATAAATTATAAATTTAATATAATAATGCTTTTCAAATTTAACTTAATTTAATCTCAACGTAACTTTTAACTAAAATTAATTTTTTGTTCATGTTACTCATGTAATTAAATTAGTTTTATAAGCTATCAATTTCATTTAATTAAACAAATAATTTAATGAACAACTTCTCTCTCAACAATTGAGGCATAAATTTGAAATTGAAAACGAAATGAATATCCCAGACAGCATACAATATGTATAAAATATTTACAAAATATTTATAATATTTATTTGAATATTTTATAAATATTTATCCAAATATTTTATAAAAATTCTTGTGGCATTAGATTTGACAGATCATAAAGATTTATCACAAATATTATAAAAATATTTATGATAAATCTTTATCATAACTTGTCCGACACTTGTCGCAAATGTTCTCTCTCTGTTGCCGGTCTACAAGACGCCTTGTCGATGCCGCACAGTTGAAAATGCGCGCGAAAAAAGTAGCGTAGGTGCAGAAGGGCGAGCGAGGAGGGGAATCGGGGCAATCGAATTACGGCGTCCGTCAAATCGAAGGTGGAAAAGTGAAAGTGGTTAGCCTTTGCCTCTCTCGTTATTATAACACATTTCGCTCGAATTGAAACGGCAAAGCAAACATGTCCGTCGCGAGGGGCATTATGACTTATTTCTTCGTGCTCTTGGTGAGTAACAAAAAAGAAGAGAAGAGTGGAACAAATGACGGTGAACGCGGAGGTTAAATGATAATGATCGTTTAAATCGCGTTAGAGAATCGTCGTCTACGAAGTTCTATGAGTTCCTAAAATTTCCGCTCAAAAATTTCGCTCACGTTTACTCTCGCAAGATTTTTTCAACCTATTAATTTTTTAGAAAGGGCATTTGTAGTGAAAGCAGCGGAAATTATCGCTCGATCGATCCCTCCTCCCCCCACCTCCAATACGAAATTCAAATCGCTTTGAATTTTTCGAATAAACCGTCGACCAATGGCGCGGCTCCAATCACGTTCCGTCAATCCGTCCTCAATTCCTTATCCCTGCTTCTTTCCCTGAATGCGCGCATATATATTTTCATCGGATCAGTTGTCTGAAGTTCGTTCAAGTTCGTCGAGGTTCGCCGACCTGTTCATTCTCGTCTTCGTTGCACTCCATTTTTTGCGCGAAGAGCCAGCGAAATTATTAAGTACGTACTCCTTCCGATTCTCAACGATTATTTTAATTCGCTCGCGACGACATATGTCGCTCGACACCGCGTTTCTCTCGGATTGATCGAAATCGGGTTAATCGAAGCAATTACGATCACGTCGACTGATTCCGATCAATTCTGCAATTTCGACGATTAATTCAGATTACATTCGAGGTAGCAAACTGACATTGTTTGTCTTCTTGACAAAGAATGTCGGGTTTTTGACGTTAAAATGACAAGTAGCGTTAGCTCTCGCTAGTCTCGCTACATGGGCGATCATTGATCAAAGTTAGTCGAAGTTGGTCACCGTGGCCGGTGGCCCTTGATCCCTGGATCTGTGTCGATGTGCCGGTTAAAAATGGCGATATCTTGACGAAAATTGAGTTTCCCGCCACAACGGGTTACGTAACTTTTTATCGGCATTGCGATAAATTTGTAAATGCTCATCCGCTATTATGACAAGTTGTAATATTTCGCACATTCATGCTTTCATGCCTCATGGGAGAGAGTTAAGCTTGTATTTCGAATTATTGTGCAACTTGTGACGATTTAGTTAAGATAATACCTATCAGATTTAGTTAAGATAACACTTATCAAATGTAATTAAGATACAATTAACAGTGCACGATTTGCAATGACCATTAAGATTTTTGCTTACTGCACTGTCTAGATGCTAACGAGAATTGGTTTCTTGGCGACTAAAACAGCTTCGTTTAACACAGCAAGAAATATCAGAAGTATCGCCGGAATGTCGAAGTTCGATTTACCGAGTCGTTTGAAAGGCAACGAAGAATCCGTCTGGTAAGTCACCTTACAAATATAGTTTAAATATATAATATATAAGTATAAACAGGCTCGTATAAACACAAATTGGTTATGTTCGTTTGGTTAGGGTCGAATACATCCAGCTCGCTCTGCAGTACAAGCCGGTGAACTTGGGTCAGGGCTTTCCCGACTATTACGCACCGGAGAACGTGACCAACGCTCTCGCTGCCATCGCCAAAAGTGACAATCCGCTTTTGCAACAGTATACAAGAGGATTTGTAAGTAGTAGACACTCCGTTCTGCCAATATCTAAGTTACTTTATATATCTCTTATTGATTCACTTTAGTTTTTTATGTCATTAATACATGTAATTGTCATTGTTATCAGTAACTGTTATCTGTAATTGTTATCAGTAGCAATGACAAGGTCTGTGCATGATACAATATGTGTGACAAATGTGAATATTTGCAGGGCCATCCAAGGTTAGTAAATGCAGTTGCAAAGTTTTACTCCAAGCTCCTCAAACGTGATTTGGATCCAAATAAGGAAGTGCTGATCACCACTGGTGCTTATGAAGCGTTATATGCCACTCTGCAAGGTCACACTAATCCTGGAGATGAATGGATCATCATTGAACCCTTCTTTGATTGTTACGTTCCTATGGTACAGACCGCGGGAGGAATTCCCAGATACATAGCATTAAAACCGGTAAGATAGATAATAGATGCAAGAAAGAAACTTTTTTTCATTATATAATTATTACCTTTCCAAATTTCAGAAATCTACATCAGGAACAATTACCTCTGCTGATTGGGTATTTGATAGAAAGGAGATGGAGAGTCTCTTCAATGAGAAAACTAAAGGCATTATTATCAACACTCCGCACAATCCTGTAGGAAAAGTGTTTACGCTGGACGAATTACAATTTATTGCTGATCTCGCGAAAAAGTGGAATGTGCTTGTTGTTTCCGACGAGGTTTACGAACATATTGTTTACGAGCCGTATAAGCATATAAGAATCTGTAAGAATCACCTTACAAAATCAGTCGCATGCAATATAGAATCTTTAGAATATAACATGTAAAAGAAATTATTTTTTTCAATTAGCGACATTACCTGATATGTACGAACGCACAATCACAATTGGATCAGCGGGCAAAACGTTCAGCGTCACAGGATGGAAAATAGGTTGGGCGTATGGACCAGCGAATTTGTTGTATAATCTGCAAGTGGTACATCAAAATTCTGTGTATACCTGCCCCACACCAATCCAGGTAACGAATTTAACGAAATCTGTCTTATTTATCCTATGAAATTTATTCTGATAATTAAATAAATTAATAAATTACTTTTGTTTTCATTACAGGAAGCAGTAGCTATCGGATTTGAATTGGAAATGGAACGCTTGGGGCAACCGGAATGTTATTTTCACAGTTTAGCGATGGAATTGTTACCGAAGCGCGACTACATGGCAAAATTCCTCCGAGAAGTTGGCATGGTACCGACAATACCCGAGGGTGGCTATTTTATGCTTGCTAACTGGTCTGCACTGGAAAATAAAGTGAAACTGCATGAGGAGACTGACAAGAACAAAGACTATCGGTTTACTAAATGGATGACGAAGAACGTCGGTCTTCAAGGTATTCCTCCTTCGGCGTTTTACGGTCCTGAACATAAATCTCTAGGGGAGGACTATGTGCGGTACTGCTTTATAAAGGTAAGTGCTGTTACGAAGGTAAGTGACAATAATTTTTATTAAGACAATAAAATCACTTTGGCATTTATTAAATATCGGTTATTGCATTTTAACAGAAGGACGAAAATTTGAAGGCAGCCGCCAATATTTTGAAGAAATGGGCTTCCCAATAATTGAGACTATGTATGTGTATATGTATATTCGAATTGTTAAGTGCCTCGTGCACTGTATCACTTTTTCGTGCTATTCAAACACATTGCATGGAAAGTTTATTTGATACAATTAGGGAGAAGTTATAATTATTCTGACTTACCGCGGTTTTTATATGTATTTATCTTTTTAAATCGACAAATGATTTATATTTATAAGTATCAAGATATTTTAAATTTTTATACATTTTGACACGATATATGATTCAATTAAGTGATCTTGCGATACTATCAATTACGATGATTGATTGTAATGATCAATCAGACAATGTTGCAAAGTTAAATTACTTTGGAACTCCTTGACATCTTTTGAATCATCTCTAAACTTTTTACAATACGGCCATAAAGAAATGGAAGAACTACGAAGTAAAGATATTGGAAAAAAATGTCTTCTTTTATATTTAGATCCTTCGATTGTTGGATCCCTGAGTCCTCTTTCCTCGGACTTTCATTAGACTCTTTTCAACTCTTCATCCTTAGAATCCACGTTTTTGAATCCTTGAGATCTCCGAGTTGACATATCCTAGGATATAATCCTTTGATTCTTATATGTATAGAATCTAATTAATCGTATTTACAATTTATTAAGTAATTAATTAAATTTGAACTCTGCTCCGAAAATATATTTAAGATAATTATTGTTTTGACGTTTTTATGGTAAATACCAATGAATTGGATAAGTAACAGGGGATCGAGATAAACGATAACAAAGAGAGACCTGAAAGCAACGAAAGTCGCGCTTTATCTGTAATTTTATTTTAAACTTTATGTTCATAAAATGTGAACATTTAATTATGTAGTCAATGTTTATGAATTACGTAGCTAATGGCTACGATTTTTTAAATTTAGATTATTAGAATACACAATTATCTTAATTGTTTTGCAATAAATTGGGTTTAACAAATCATAAACATACATCTTAATAAAAGTTCAGAATTATATTCATTAAATTGTATATGGTATGAATTATTTGGTAATTTCATTATTTTTGATATTTAATCATATTTAATAATTATACTTTGTACAACTAGTAAATTCAGTAATTGCATATTTCATATGTAAAACGAGGACAGGTAGTTCTTCGATTCTTCGCACTTCTTATCTGACGGTAAATCGTTAGTCGCTGCCACGTATTCAGGTCGTACAGTAAGCAAGGGTAATTTAAATTGACTCTTAATTAACTGCAACAGGAATCAAATTATTGGAAATTAGTGTGAGATATCGCAGTTTATTTTTAACTCCGAAAATTTTCAAACGATTCTGATAATTCATTTTCTCTCACCAAACGTTCCTCCAAATTCCGCGGCTCGGCTCGTCCGCATTGCACGTCGACCGTTCTCCTCAGTCGATCTAAAGCCGCCTTGTTTCGCAATCGTAGTCGCTCGAAGTCGGCGAGACCTTCGGTCGCGCACACCGCGTATCTTTGTCCGAGTCTGGCGTTCGATCCCGGTACGAAGCCTACGCGGTGATCAGCGAGCGGTTTAGTTTCAAAGAAAACTCGTTCCGCGACATAAACTCGTGATATTTTTTTTTAGCGTATATCGGAAGTTTGTACTGATAAGCGTTACAGGGAACCGATAAATACCCTCGTATCCTGGTAACATGGGGTGAACGAAAAGGGGATCGGTCCTCTTGAACCGAGTATTGACCACGTTTACATCGCTTTTCGATGGTCGCCATGCCTACGCGCGTGTCGTTCGCCAACGGAATAAAAACAAGTATATTACATATTGTAAGATACGCGCTGTTAACTAATCAAGATTTTTTTGAAATAATTTTTTAAAAACATAAATTATCTTGTATTATCTCTTATCGTTGAATTGCCGCGCTATCGCAAGACATAATGTCACCAATCGTTCACCTCGTAATCGACGGCTGCGCGATCTGCTAGGACAAGCGTTCTCGCGTGCTTAATCGCAGGATCGAGCAGCAGTTTATGCGTGGCTTTTGCGTAGGTTTCACCGTGATTGAATCGGTACTGCGGACAATAACCGGAATATCTGAAAAAAAAAAAAAAAAACAGTCGGGCGATTTTTGTGAAATGCACCATCACTCTCAGCTCTCAATGGGAAAAATAATTAGAAATAATATGAAACAATTCTATTGTCAAATTGATTGATTGTAAAGGGTTAATTTCCTACCCTGGAATAAAATGGGGTTCCGCAGTTAGCACGAGTTCCACTCCAGCGGTCATTCTGTGAAATTAATTTCTCCAAGAAATCTCCGGCGAAACGAAGCAGATTACGACTTTTCATTTCGTTATTAAAGGAACATTTTTTTCCATCTTAACCTGTTAATTTAAACGCACGTTGTGCCAAACAATTGAAATTCTCGAGTTACTTCATTCGTTACGAGTGCCTTTTGCAGCCGGGTTTCGCCGAGTAAAGAATTAATGCGGGTTGAGTGATAATCGACCGGCAAAAGGGGAGATAGGGATGACGAGGAGAGAGAGGAAAGAGATAGAGAAAGAGAGAGTACTTGTGATAGAGGAGGGAGGACACGCGTTGTGCGTACTTAAACGGGGAGAAGGTGCGTGATTACAATTTCGCTTTCCAGTTTTCACGGGGCCCTCGTGACGGTAGGATGTTGCGTTCCAAAGTGCCTCTCGCGTATAATTAAAATCTTGAATGGCATTCGATATTCGTGCAATCGGGAACAGATGCATAGAATTAAAATTGAGAGAAGAGGCCTGCTTGTGTGATTAAAAACACAGAGCGGTAATAAGCCCCATCAATTTCGGACGATAAATCTCGAAATTGGAAGTGCTTTACGTTACGTTGATTAAAAAAAAAAAAAAGAGATCTATTTTAATCGTCGGAAAAATTGTCGGAACGAATTTGTGATACAATGTGCAATAATTTCATCAATATCCGTGAAGTGTGGTGATGCAATCTCGTTTCTGTTTAAAACGATAATGGAAATATGAGAAACTCGCTGGTTTGCGTGATCAAACGCATTAATTCGATAATTTAGAAAGGGAGAGACAGAGAAAGAGGCAGAGGCGAGAACTATGTGGTTCCGTCCAGAGATGAGTTCCATCTTTTACGTCGAATCCGAGGCTATAAAAGTGGCGAAAGACGAGGTAACCACCTTGTTTATGCTTAACCAGTTAATAACTTTTAATGAGACTGATTGATAGTAGCTAATTGTGTGTTTTTTTTTTAACGTTAGTGTCGGTATAACGATATTAGGTAATTTTTGTACACATTTTGTCTCTGAGGGAAGATAGGAGATGAGAACAAGAGAGATAAGGCAGGATATAAGGAAAAAGAGTGAGCGACGCAGTGTCAATCGCGGAAAGGTGGAAATTCCACCTACACGCCTGACGTGCGAAAGCGATAATAATAATAATAAACAGCGCGCAAAAGGAAAAGTGAAACTTACGACGGTAACACTTAACGCCTGGCCACGTTTATGAGTTCTCCGGATATTTCGACAGCGGGACGAGAGAGTGGAAAAAGTCCAAATGGAATTACCCGCATGACGATTATTTGATTCCATACCCCGCTGAATTTTCTATCTGTTTGTTCACGTAATTGCACAGCATTGCTTGCGTAATGCGAAAAATTAAATAACATCCTGCGAATGATTATTCCACTCGGTGTCCATTCGGTTAATATTGTTTTTTTTTTTGTTTTTTTACAATAGAATGCCGTCGTCGAAATTAAATATTCCCGATGCTGACTCATTGAGTAACCATGTCGTACCTTTCGGAGGGAGGGTCATGATCTGACCAGGTGTACGCACCAGGTGAAGCGAATGCAGTTGCGCGATGAAGAAATTGTTATTTTCTCCGCTTTGCTTGGCGTTTGTTTCGCGTCCCCATAACCGGAAGCGACGTTATCACACATTACTCGCTGTCAACTCGGTGTCGTGGGTGGAGGACATGCACTTGGCGACAGATAAAATACATGATACAAAGGTTTTACTGGATGAAAATCATAAGCTGAGATTTAATTTTAATACTTTCAACTCGAAAATCATGTGACATGCATTACTTTAAATGTCATTTTAAAAACGTAGAATGTGTTACGTTTTCCTGTATAAATTGTTAATGTACAAGTATTCAGAATTTATATCGATATCATATTTATTTATATTTATTTATATTTTGTTAAATAACGTCGAAAAATGTGAACTTTAATTGACTACTCGACGCTGGCAATAAATTATATAGCAGTCGAATATCAATGCGCGGATCGTTAGTCTCAGTGAATCAGAAGGTTAATTCATTCATCCTTCACACACTCTTAATTAGAATCAATCGCGAGGGAATCTATAAATATCGCGATAGGGTGGAACTTAACTTTTAAACTTTCGAGTTTGTTTTGCGGGCGTTTTTTTTCATATTTAAAATATATATATTTAAATACGTTTAGATATTCCTAGAGAATTAAAGGACGAAATTTAAGGAATAAATTAGGTTTACCTATTGAATTACGTTAATATACATTTGGGCCATCGGCTTGTTTCATCGATAGAAAAACACGGAACGGAAACCACGAACGGAAGTGGCTATAACGCTGCATGCGCGCAGAAAGTTTGTCGACACGCGAACGTTTCCATGAATATCAATCATTTTCTCGAGACTTTAAATATAAAACAACTTAGTTCACTGGACATGTGTTCTTCGAACAAAAAGGAACACGTTAAATTTGCACTTGCCAATACTACTTTCCGCATACTCTCAATTTATAGCCTTCAGCAAACTAAACACCGGAAAAATCCACCATAGATCATGCACGGAGAGAACGATTTTGCTGAAACGTCAATTATTTTTAGATATGTATCTATAACTACATTTTTAGATGCTTTGGTAAAATCGTTCTCTCTTTATACGTTAAACTTGTCGCCAATGAAAATTCGCGACGTAGTTTGGTAAAAATTGAAAACTCCGTGTATTGTTTAAATAACAATAAAGACATGATATGATCGTGAAAACAGGACAAGGAAATTCCTGAGGGCTCCGAACATATCCAGAGAGATTTTCACATGACGCAGCGCACGGTGCACGGCACGTGCGTGAAGCACACGGCATGAGTCACTCCCGTGTACTGCGTGTACCGTAAAAAAAAAAAAAAAGAGAGAGAAAGGAGGAGCCGAGAAGAACCTGCTGCTCCTCTAATTTCGTCACTTAATTCCGTTCCTTGAATACCAATACGGCATTCAAACGGTCGCGTCCGAGTATCGACGCTTCGCTTTGGATATCTAGGAGTCGCGCACACGTTGCCAGTACAGAACAATGAGGCGATCGCGAATGTGATGCGAGTCACGCCGATCACGCGGATGCATCGAACGCGTGCGTACGCGAACAAAAGACTTGGAAGACGCGATGTTGCCACCGGAGGATGATAAAGGAACGGCGACATCGACGTCGTCGTCGTCGTCGAGGAACATGCGCGTGCATAATTTACGGATCGTCGAGTCGACCCTTTCGTCTCTAGCAACACAGCTTGGATTTTATCTTGTGTATTTTTTTATTGAACATCGTTTTATCCGATGATACAATGACAAGTGATCCAAGCGGGTAGTTGGATTAATTAAACAAAGAGAAACAGCGACGCTCAATATAATAATATTAATAACAAAATAGATTACGTCAGTGTATATCAGATATATAAAGAGATGTACATAATATTTTTATCTTAGGGGCTCTCTTAAGGTATCGTTTATCTGGACTTCTCGATCAGAATTCGAAGTCGATCTCTCCTCAGCAGGAATCAAATTTGAGATTGTTTATTCGCGAATTTGTAATATTTTCACATTAATCCCAGCCAAAAATCGCCCCCCCGTGTTTCCGATCCCAATTGGAAATCAATCTGTTTCCAAGGTGGAATTCTTTCTGGCGACTTTCTCACACTCGCTGCCGGTCCCAACGTGACCGCATTCCGCGGGGGGATCCACCTATCAGTCGCAACACTTCGGCGTATCCGCTGAAACGTGAAAAGTGGCGGCGAGAGAGAGAGAGAGAGAGAGAGAGAGAGAGAGAGAGAGATATTTCGCGAGCGACCGATTCGCAGCGATTCGCGTGATCCGATTTTCTCAGGCCGTCTCGAATTCCTCGGTGCAAACCGCGCGCGGTTTCTCCGGCAACAATGATGATTAAGGGCCAAAGGATTAGAAGAGGAATCCAATCCGGAATCGTGGTTAACGGTTATCATACCGAGGCCCTTGCACTCCGCCGTGCTCGACGCGTCATAAGGAATGAGCGATATTAACGTTTATACATACATACGTACGCGCGCGGCCGTTTCCTTCTGCTACATTCGTCGTGACTCACGCGCGCGTCTGCTGATCTCCTCCGGGCCAGACTTTATGGTGCTGGAAGCACCGTAATCCATAAACCCGCGCCGGTTGGAATCGGCGAGAGCACGACGGCTCAAGTCGTTAAAGCCGCGCGGGGATCGCCAAAGCGCTGAAAACAGTCCGTATGCCTCGTGAACGCGAATGAAATATAGGCTTGGAAATATTTTTCACCTTAGTTCTAAACTATGTAACGAAGTGCGCAGTTGAAGTCAACGGAAGAGTAATAAGGGAGTAATAACGCAAAGAGGCTGAAAACGCACTTCTAGCTTATCTCAAGTATATTTCAATAAAATCAATTTTTTGAACAATAACGAGGGAATACAGATCGACAAGTATAAAACCACAAATAATTAAAGTTTGATAAACCTTAAAAAATAATTTCAGTAAAAAGGAAATATGAGCAGAACGTCCAGCTATGATCGAGTAAGGCTTGATTTTAATTACATGAATATTTTCTTTAGATTGATTACAGACTAGATTAATCCCTGAATATTAGAAATTCGATAATAAAATTGCTATTGTTATACATCTAACTCTAATTAATAATATACAGAGATTTTAATTGGTGGAAACAAAGGAAATTGTAGGTTCGAGATTTTTTGTATTATTAATACTAGTGTTAAAAATATATATGCATTCTCATTTTTATTCCGCCTGGGTGTATTGCCGTCGAGTGTACGGCATTTCTTCAAAGGTGGTTTCAAAGGGGCTAAGAAAAAATATTGGATTAGGCTGCCGAGCCTGTCAAAGCAGCAGATCCAGAGGCAAGAAAAGGTCAGATAGGGCTGCTCGACAGAGAGGAAGAGAAAGGACACGTGGAAGAAGGGGGGCAAAGGCCGGAGGAGGGATACTCGCGACAGCCACCAGTTCAGTGCGGTTCTACTCTTCGTCAGGTGTGTCTCGTGGATCGCCACGGGGGAATCGTATCTGTCAGATCGGGGGTGTCCGGAAATACGGGGGTCGTGTTTATCCGTGGCGGCGGGAAAGATTTTTCTCTAATTAAAGCGCGGGAACGAACGCCGCGGACGTTTTCCGTCGGGAATGTAATTGACGTCGACACGTGACGTGATAAAATCGTGATCGCATGATCGTGTCGACGATCCTTTCGAGCGTGACGGGTTTCCATCGGCGACATTCGCACGACGGACGGCATGTCGATCTGAAGGTGAGTCGAAGAAACTTTAACCTTCCTCGGCGTATCTAAAACGGTGTATCTGAAAAAGAAGACTAATGATATATTATCGATGACTGGGTGTGTTAAATGCACGTGTACGCTTTGCTAATGTATTGGCAAAGTAGGTTAACTATTCTGTAATCAGTTTGTCAACAGGTTTTGGCACGCAAAAAGTGGACATTCAAGTTATATCAAATTTCTGCGTTGCAATAACGAAATTTCGCAACCATTAGGAAAAATTTGTTGCTTAAAAAATTTAACATAAAAAATACGAAACAATAAAAAAATTAGCGAAATTATTCAACGTGTATATAAGACCATGAAGTGTACAACATTTATATTAAATTGATTATCAATTTAATATTGCGATATTACGATTTCAGTTTAATTCAAGAGCTGCTTCAAGAAAGTAACGAGCGCTGTTTGCGGAACTAGAAAATACATATAAAATTACACATAAATATTATTTGAGTATTAAGATCCTATGACGTTTTTTCTCTATTTCTAATAAAAATAATTACTCCGTCTATTTCCACTAGATTTTAGATTCTTCATTTGCCGACGATTTTATTCCTTCTCAGAAATTATGTACATGTTACTTGACGCTGCCGATACAACGAACGACTTTCCAAATAGAGAATAATAAATTTTAACTTCTCTACGAAGACATTTTTGATATTGAGGAAACGTTTTTTTCTCGCGAGAAAGCAAATCCCGTCGCGGGAGTGACTAATCTCGCGGCTCGAGGAGTCAATGGTACGCGATCGGAACCGGTCAACGACAGGTAGTCGAGACGTTCTCGAGACGTTTCCAAGAGCGGGGCTCCTAAGAGCTCTTTAATTTAACTCATCGTTTTTCCCCGCTTGCCGACCGATGAAGACGTGCCGAACGAATACATTAATAGCTAATGATCGGCGGATAATGCTCGACCGATTAATTCCGCTCGTCTGTCCGAGCGTCTCAAGTAGGCCGGATGCTTCGCTTTTGTTTTAACAGCGGTATCACCAACCGGATAATTGCGCTCGTTTGGCGTTAATTCCGCTCACGATTAATTCCACTGGCGTAAGGAGCGGGCTCGTAATTCGTGAGTCGCGCTTTTATTGCAACCGGGAGCACCAGCCGCCTCGCGAAATAATTGCGAGAGGAGTTGGGAAGGGGGAGGGCAGGGTGACTTCAGCTCTAACCGTCTTCTCTTCGATGAACGTACAAAACGTGCTTCGTTACGTAATATTGTATAAAAATGCATTTCTTTCTTGTGAGACGCGAAATCGCGCGCGAGATCTGCGTATCCGTGTGCCAAGGGCGACCTTAGCGTACAATTAAAAATAGCCGGTGGCCTGAAAGGAGCCGACATAAAGGCGAAACGGTTAAATAAGAGTCATTTAGAATCTACGGGATAATCGTCGCGGGTTGGGAACCACGCGATCTAAACGAACACGCTAATAGCGCCGTCCCGTAACTAACGAAGCTATACGTTAAGTCGATCGCGTTTTCCCTCCCTCTCTACCCCACCTCCCTTTCCCCGTTCCCTCTTGTCGCGCGTTCCGTCCCTAATTGATTCCCCGACATTCATTCGCGCTGTAATTGCACGATTCGTTACGCAATCTCGTTTCGCCCGCGCGCGTATTATACGTGTACGAGTCGATGAATCGAAACGCCGCCGCCGATCATCGCAGTCGCTCGGCATCCGGCCAATTTGCCCGTCCAGATGCCCGTTTACAAGGGGACTAATGTACACATTAGTATAACGCGATATTTATTCAGGGAGTGAAGGGGGGGGGGGTATGCGCGGAGAGGCGAGGAATCCGCTCTGGCACTCCTGGAAATATTAGAAAAGTAGAAGAGGCTTTGAAACTTAATTCATAGCCCATTTACGTTGCAATTATATGCATTAATTAATATTTTTTTTACAATATAATGTCTGTCAATACAAAAACTTCGAAATTCCTCAATTTTGACTTTTAAGCGGTTAGCGACTTTCCATTCTCCACTCCCATTGTTGTACGTCCTCGGTTCATTCGTATATGAATGAGCGTAAATCGATTCTTGTGTCATCGACATCGCAATGGAAAACGAAGCAACGACACGCTCGCGGCTGCCTATTATTAACGGTTAGTCCATTGCTACGCGACGTGACGCTAAGCAAGCGAGCGCGCGCGCATTTTAGCCTCATTAAAAACAATTAAAAGCGGCTCAAAACTTAATTGGCGCGGCTTCCAAAGGCGCGTCCGTTTAATCGACGTTTATTAAAGAAACGCTCGCGCGTGCGGCTTGCGCTTAACGAGCGGGCGTTTCATTCTCGTGGGAGACGTAGCATGAAAACGCAGTTGCGTCGAGGACCGATTGTGCGACTCTAAGGGGGAGGAAAAAGAGACAACGTTTCTTCCGAGCTGCGTGTGCAGCGAAAGTGAGAAATGACGCTTCCAGGACGCGTCCGAGTGAATTTGCGTATCGCCACGGTAAAAACGCGAAAACAAACGGCACGACGCGCAACCCTCGGCGGCGCGTGAGCCCTGAACTGCACTTTACGAGTGGAGTTCAGAGCGGACGCAAGTGAAATAAGTCCATTAAGCGCGGCTTATAAATTACGGACTTGCCAGCCGGTGTCGTGGACCTTACGTTTATCGCGCGTTTTGCTTTTCTCACTCGGGGAGGGCTAACGACCTCGCCCCTTTTCGCTTTTATTCTCGGGCGACAGACTTTTGTATATATCCTTTCACGGTATATGCGGTATCCCCATAATGGAGAGATCCTTTTAAGCTCGGCGAGACGCGTCGTTTCCGCCGTTCCTCGCGTTTTTTTCAAGAAAAAGAATCCCACGGCGCTTATCCCACGGAGGCGTTAACGGGGCCTTTACCGTTTTTTTTTTCTCCTTACCGCGGCGCGCCGTCTCTCTCTCTCTCTCTCTCTCTTTTTTTTCGGTAATGAGGACATGTTATGCAAATCGGCGGAGATAATGTAACTGTCGCGCAAACGGTATACGCGAAACACACACGCGCCTCGCCGTTCTTCCCTCACGTCGCTTATTCGCGGGGAAACCAGAGAGCTTCTATCGCCGCCACGTAATTCCCCCGTTAAGCTCACCATTTCCTTTGTGGCTCGCGCGGAACACTTTAAGAAGACCGCCCTGCGCCACTTTATTCTTTATCGCACCAGGTTACGTTTGTCGAACAAATGTTCTCGTAAAGTCAGAGCGTATCTCTCTCTCTCTTTTCGGATAAAATTCGCAACACCTATTCGGGAGCGATAAAGAAGCGACTAAATTGGAAAGTTTTATCTTATCTCGAGATCGAGACCGACTCTAATCTTCATTCCCGGTTGTCCCCCCCCCCCTCCCACTCCTCCTCTCGCGACTTCCTCCCCGGATAATCTCCGAAGTATTTATAGTATTCCCGCGTTCATTTCACGGCTGGTTATTAGCCGGATAAAATGGCCGGCTACGATGGTACCGATTAACGAGTCACGTTTCCCCGGAGAACATGCCCCCATCTTCGGTGGAACTCCCGATAAATCAGGACCTCTCGACTTCGTTCTGCCGCGCGAGAATAAATAACTTATCTCGCCCACAATACCCCGACCGCGTAATTCCTGAATATATTCCTTCGTGCGCGAGGTAACAAATTAAAGTCCCCCCTCCCGACAGAAAATGCGCCCGTCCTATGCGCCAATTGGTCGCCAAATCGTGACCCGCGATAAATCACATCGTTCTTATCTTGTGCGCTTCAGAGCACAACGCCAGTCGTTTCGATCGGCACTTAAAATAATAACGTAACGTAATTCTATAAATAAACAATAACGAGTGGAATTGTACCAATAGACGAATAATAAATGAAACCAGAGACTTCTATAAATAAATTATATAAAAAAAACAGATATATATGAAAAAAATAAAAGTTATGTATTTTTATCCGTTTAACTATCGCTTGGATTTATTTGTATTCTCGCGGGGTTTCCAGACAATCTCTCGGCGCGAGTCAAGAGCATATCATAAATCACATTTCATACTCAATATCAAAAGTTTCTGGACATTGCGATAGCTCGCGTATTAATCAATCACGATTTTCAATCTCCATTCCAGTGATGAGACTTCTCCGGGCTTGGATCATACATATATATATATATATATATATATATATATATATATATATATATATATATATATTGTACATATGTGTACAAATAAAAAGGGTGCCCGAATCGTTAGATCGCTCCAATTTTCTTCTGCCAGATAATACGGATCGCCTCGAAGATCAGTAGGTTCGTACAATGCAAGTATCTAGACAATATATCGCGGGTTTACCGAGTCCTAACGCAACGGTATCTTCCTATTTCTTCCTCTTCTTCGCGCCGGGATGGTGTTTCGCGGTCGAGCTTGCACTTCGTCTCTTATCTTTATGGCGCAACAGATACATGCAACTTGTAGTTTGAGGAAAAGGTGGAGTTACTTTTAAAATAAGTAATTACAGGTGTTTTTTTTTCTTCAATTTCTTAAGCGTCCGCGAAATTACACCCTGACGAGAAAATCAAAATCTCTTTTTATATTTCTTAACAGGTAGCCCCGGGAAAATGCAATTAAGCGCAAATATCCCGCTATCATTATTCACGAATTCCTTAGAGATTCCACCGTTTGTAGTCGAGCGTGCAAAATTGGCTCAGAATCGAAAATGCAGATTATTCTCTTAATAAATCGAGGGAACGGTGGATGCCGCGCGGATTCCGACCGGGATTCCACTTTCCCGCGGGGAGTATCTTTCGCATCTCACGCCGTTTTGTTGCGCCATCGGGTTAGGAAACGGGTACGAGCGCCCTGCGCTCATAAATAAGGCATAACCGAGCGCATGAGCGAGCGAGCGCAGTGGAAACGTGGGCGAGGGCTCTCTTTGTGCAGCGCGCACTCGCGAGAGACGTATGCGCTCGTATGCGCGATTTGTTGTTGCGGGCGAGAGGGTTGGAAAAGCAAGCGAGGGAGCCGCGAGGAATTACCTAGCCGGCGTGTATTCTTGCACCGAGATGCGTGGGCGTGCGTAGGTATCAGCCCTGAGGAGGGATCATCAGGGAAGCACGAGGATAAAGAACGATGCCCACGACGCGAGGTTCCCGCTATACAACTGTCACGCTTTGTGTAACAGCCTCTCGCTGTTTATTGTTTATAATTAATTCGCCGATAATCGCGCCGCTTACCGCGCTAATCGTTTTCCATTTCCCTTTGAATTCTTTTTGTTACTCTCGCGGCTAATTAATTATTTCATCACGATCAACGCGCGTTTGATGTAATGTAAATTAATTTTGCGAATTTACGGGTTTGCAGGGTTTACTCGACAAACTCTGCCCGTTTACCTTTGTCTTATTTGCTCGGCTGCATTGGCTATCAGTTGCGACAAGTGTCACGTATGTCGACAAGGTCTAAGTCAGCTGATATTACTCAAGTCAACACATTTACGTATTGATATGTACGTACAAAGTAAACAGTGGTTCAGTTTGTGCGATGTCATTATGATTTAATTTTTTTTTTTTTTTTAAGTCCCACGCGACGAGGTGTTATCGGTAATAGATTACAAAACGATATCGATATCAGATTCGTTCATCTTATAGGTACACTCTTGCATCGGTTTTCTTATTTCAGTATGTTATTTATGTTACAAGCGAGCCTTGTCTCTCGTATTTTATTATGCCGTCCAGCGGCTGTTACGTTCGCAGTGTGACGGCAAATTTACCTGTGCGACGCGAGAAATTCACTCCCGCGTTCGCTCCCTCCCTTTGTGTCCGCGTCCGTGGGGATTGTTTAACGATATTTTCAACCCCTCACGCACACACGCGAGGGGAGGGCGGGCCGCCCGTGGGGAGTTACAATTGTTGGTACATTGTTACACGCGTAACAGGGCAGCATGCGCGCAGCAGGTTTTTTGCAAAATGCACCGCTCGCCGGAAAGCTCGAAAATTTCCTACGTCCCTGATGGCATTAATTTATCGCCGCGCGCTATTTGCGCAACGCTTTAACGCAACAACGCCGGCGGTAATGGCTTTATAATAGCAACGAAATCGTTCGCGCGCGCCGTGTATATCGAGTTCAGGGCCGCCGCAGGACGTCTTGCCGTTGTATCTCGCGCTTCTTTCTTCTTCTTTTTTTTTTAGCACGTCGCATTAGAGTACCCCTCACAGAAGAGTGTGCGTCCGAGATTTCATTCCGCGTGTACTCCTTCGTTTTATCACCCACGCCCGTGTAGGAGACCCGAGTTATTTACCAAGACGCAAAGACGTTATTATTGATTAAAAAAAGAAAAATGCCACCGCGTCAAGTCATAATGTCATTATAATTTCTTTATATATTTTTAAGTGTCAATCCCTGAATGATAAATTTATCCCCAGGTCAACAGAGATTATTTTTAATTACTGCTCGTAATTCATATTTTTTACTTCATAAGTTGCCGGTGTGTTATTTGTGCAGATCGTATGAATTATGTAAACTATTATATAAATGTGATCTTTTGAGCAAAGACATTTCACGGAGATCTGGTTTTAATTTAAATATCCTACGCGCGACGTGCAGTCAACCGCGCTAAACATTTTATCACGCGAATACATAAAAATACTAGATATACAGATTACCAGCGCCCGATTGCATCATCGTACCAACTTTGAGTCTCCCGGTGTTACATTCTTGACACGCACGAGCGTGTCCCCGTATCGCGCTGTAAGGAAAAGGAAAATTGAAATTTCGACTTATCGAGAAGCGACGGGAAATGATAATACGGTGGCAACGGCCCGGGGTCGAGGTTCGAGAGGAGCGTGCTCGCGATATCGATCACCGCGTGCGGTGGTAACGCGAGGTAAAGTCGCGTTGCAGTTTTCCCGGTGCGCGGCGACGCGCGGAGCCGACGTCCCGTCCGTCGCGCGTCGTCGCCGCGGGCTATGTGCGCTGTGTGCACCCGCGCGTGTCCGACACGCACGCGTTTGCGCGCGATCGCGGCAGACGGACGGACGCGCTCCTGCTCCTGCCGCTTATGCTCGCCTGATAGACTCGCGATCAAGACGTTTGCGCAAATCGCGTAACGCGGACGCGCATACGCGCTCTCCACGCACGCCGACGCCGCCAACGCGACGTCGTCGCGCGCGTCCTTGTCATGTGCTCCTCCCCCCTCCCCCCGCCTCGCGCAGCCTGACGTGGCAATAATGAGCGCAGACGTGATGAGGCGACGCGCGAAAGCGCAGCCTCCTCCTTGGGGCGGCGTTTCGCGCCCCCTTTAGCTACGCTGGGCTCTGAAATCGCGGAAATTAGTGTCCGACGCAAATCTGATTTTAATTGGATTTCAATGTAACGACATTGAAACTGATGTAATCTCAATATTGATAATAATAAGTCGTTCTACTCATTACATGTAGATTTTATTTCCATTTCTTTTTGTGCATCACCGAATTACAAAAGTATAAGAACACATAGATGCACAAGAAGTGAAGCGACAGCATTACTGTTGCTATAAAGCCCACCAGAACAACACAAAGAAAGTCTGAACGATTTAAATGCAAAGTTACCAATGAGCAGTATTGTACATTGCATAATAGTATTACATGCTTGAGTTCTACATCTATAACTACAAAAATAGATAAGTATATATAATTTTATAGCCAACGAACATATAAAAATTACAATGGCATTGATAATGCGGTATATGATAAATAGATGTGTACAGTCACGAATTACAGTTGGTGCAATTTTTTGTATCATAACGTTCGTAGAAGAAATACAACAATTTCCTTCTGATTTAAAAAAATGTGATATTACACATTTGATAATATTGAATTTTACAAAAGATCTTCCTCTATGTGTGTACAGTCGCGATTCTATGTCTGGACACAGGTAATTCGTTGATATACAAAAAAGTTTTACAAGTGCACGGGAATGAGTGACTCGCAAATAGCGGGACTTTTAGATTCGGATTTGTGCGGTCTGATAAATTTGCGCGCGCCATGGGTGATCGGGAGAAATCGCGGGGAGGAGATGGGAGTTTTACCGCGGTTAATAAATTTCGAATTTGATAGCTCGCGAAACGCGCGTGGCACTAATGGGAGTAATGGGAGAAATCGAAACGATTGCGCGTCGCGAATGATTGTAATCGCGGACGCGCTGACGAGAGCCCCTTGGAATTTTGCCGTGAACCAGATCTCTACGCTGGATGCTCCTGGATTATCTGGACCGCGAAGACTTTTCCGTCGGAGACGCGTTCTGATTCTCACGTTCACCTCGGACTCCTGAATAAGAGATCACTCGGCGGCGTTAAGAAACGTCACCGATGATTTACGCGTACCGTTCACGCGCGACGCGTCTTTCCCGGATGAGCAGACTCTTGAATCGTAGAAAAGAAAATTATCCTAACGGTCTCGAAATTTGCCTTGGCGACCTGACGCAAATGTTATTTCCCATATGTTTTTTATGATAACAGTAAGTAATAAAAGCCTGCCAAAGTCAAAGTTATATTGAGTTCTGAATTTGCCCCAATCTCTTTATTTCCCCACGTTTCTTATTTAAATGACAAAAATTAATACCGATAGAAAAATACATGTTTCTTTCGTTACTTAAGAATTGTGACATTGTTCTCATTCTTCATGGTAGCGAGGGGTATCGAATGACTTAACTATGTGAAAGTATATCTTTATACCCCATTAAATTTAGAAGCATTCTATATCGATTAGGTAATTTTCCTTAAGGTTTGTGCATTTTATAGTCGTTACATGTTACAAAAAGCGTATATCAGATGAAATATTCGGAGCGATATTTCTCGAAACAAGGACAATTCGATGATCACGCTTTGACTACGGGATTGCGAAAAACGAAACTCCATACAAAGTAGGTCGCACGATACACTTTTTTTTCAATGTGAAAGATTTAATTATAACGAATATGTCCGAGCTTCCTCAATCGAATCGTACGTAATAGCGATTGTATAACGCAACAAATATCGAATTGATTCTCCGGATTTATTAATTAAAGCGTATCAAGTCTCACAACTGGTTTCAGCTGAGTGGAGAAGGGGCGATCATAAATAAAACGGGCTGCAGCTACGATCGATAAGCGCAATCGGGAGAGAGCCTCCGTCTTCTCTGACTTGCCACGATGTTGGTTAGTGTGCTAATCATTCGCGCGTACCGTTAGCTTCTCGTTTTAGTCTTATCAAGATTTATGCGTCATTGCGTTGTATAGCGCGCCGTGTGCCGAAACACACATCTCCGTGCACGCCCGAGCGAGAAGATATATGGCAATCACGCGATGCGCTGACGAAATGAAAAGTAAATCGAGCCGGAAAGTGCATTCGTTAATTGCCCGCAAAACAGCGAGGGTATCGCACACGGCGATGAAGAGCTTTTACAACACGGTAAATAAATATTGAGTAAAGGTTTCTTAGTAGTAGAATTTGTAGTTCTTTTTTTCTGTAAGTTTAATTTAACTTTAAATTAGACAGTGTCTTGAAATAACAAATCGGTTTTTCAGTCGCCGGAAAATGCACCGGCTAATTAACCTAAAATCACGCTTGCGTGCAGCGCAATTACGGGCGTAATTAGGCGATAGTGCCGAGAGCGAATCTGTTTTTGTTGGTCGTGGTACGATAAACGCATATACATCTTCATTTAATTTATTCTGTTCCGCAAGGAGAAGAAACTTTCGTTTTAGGAAGCGCCTTTATCTTTTTTCAAGTTCTGTGGTAGAACGAGAGAAATAACGTAATGACACGGCAAAACTATGTTTTTTTCCCGTTTGCATCGCTGAAAATTGCGATGAGGAAGAAAGAGCGACAAGAGGCGAATAGAATCTTATTATAGGGAAAATCTGACGGTTTGACTTGCTGATTATGCGAATTGTTTGTGATGCAACCCGCGCATTTCTCCTCCAACGTTAGGCCGGCGAAATCATTTTTTCGTCCTGCGCTTCTTTACGTCCCGTATTTGCGCGAGCGGCTATAAAAGCTAATTAGCAACGTGAACAACGTATAAGATGACTATCGACGTTGGAATTTCGCCGCGAGGCAAAAACGACGAGTGCAGCCGTTGCATTTTTGTCGCGCGAAGGAGGGAAACTGATCAGGTGCATTCACTGCTGTGAATAGCCATTGCCCTCGTGCGACATTTCCATTACACGCGACGTAACGGTGAGGCGTAGCCTGAGGCGAGTGACGTCGCTAATTAGCGCGTTGGAACAAAATTCTAGGCGAAATTGTAAATTCCAAGACACGTCACATACTCACGTATTCTTATAAAAATTTTGAAGGAGAAAAAATCTGCACGGGTTGCTAAAGAAATTGATAAGAGATGAACAGACGCTGAGAAAAAATGTTTATTTGACTAAATTTTTCAACTAAATTCAATTTCATTCAGTTCAGGTATTTATTCGTTTAACTTAAGTACATAAAATATTTGAATTTTAAATCAAATTTTTTATATATTTGACTCAAATACATATATGGATATTTGAATGAAACAAATTTAATTAAGCTGAAAAATTTAGTCAAATTAACAACTTATTTTTCTCAGTGTAGGATGATTTGTACAAATTGGTCGTACATTGTTGCGCCAAATCTAATCAAATATTTTTCCTATTTAAAACACGAAACCAAGAGGCAAGTAAAGCAATTCATTAATGTAAAGAAATTGCTAGTTTGATAGAATTGAATCTTTCCTTCTTCCCCAAAAATCCTAGATCCGCTCATACATAACAACATGTATATCTTATCGCCTATGACAAATACGACCTTCAATGTCGAGAATCTTTTTTTCCAATCTCTCTCTCTCCCGTCTTCACTGACGAACAGCTTATACACAGCTAAGTATACATGTAGTACAATGACAGAGAATTCGTGTATCAGATAAGAAACCCGATATCTACGACCGCGAAACACGATTCGGTTCGCACTTCCCCGTTCAATTCCACCGGGCATCGGTCAGCCTTGACCAAGCGGCTGTAATCCGTCCGCTCCGCATCGCGTTGTCCGCGCAGCATGCGAGCCGCGTGTATCTCGAGATCGCGTCGCGCGCATCATCATCAGCTGCAGCAGCAGCAGCGGCGGCAGCAACGCGAGGCGCGCACGTGGCCACGTGCCGCGTACGTTCTGCTCTCCGGATAGGCACGTGGCGTCGCAGTCTGTACCGGACGTGGTCGCGCTTACGTGACTTTGGCGTGTCTCTCACCTCGCGGATCGCGACAACGCGGCTGCGTGATAACAACGCGCGCATGTCCGACAACGTCGAAGTAGAGTGGCCCGCGGGTATAAGCTCCGGAATCGTCCTAAATCTTCTTTCGTTGGGAACGGAATTTGAACTACTTACTTCTAGACGCAGTTTGCAACGGTATAACAAAGTTTTTCGATGCAAATGTTTAAAAAAATAAAAGTAAAAATTTTATAATTTAAACGTGATTTAGTCTAACGATTTTAGAGGAATAAAAGTGTCATTACTTCTTCCCTGTAATGAATTCTCATCAAAATTTTTTGTGCAGACGAGTGAAAAATGATAATTTTTTAGTTATGTCAGTGTACAAACGTTGGAAAATTTTTCAAAAAAATTCAATTATCGTAATTAATAAGATTCAGCAGAGAGAAGAGATTCATTTTATAACATTCATACTTTGACAAATGATAAAAATGATTACATGCACGATTGAGGATGCTAGGAGTGAAGGAATTAACGCGAACGCCATTGTCCCTCGGAGCGTCGCAAAAACGCGATCTTGCGTAACAGTATATAGCTAAAATAAGCTAATCGTCGATCGTAAGAAGATTAGTTAATCATCCGGCTCAGCTGGTCGGTGTAATTGCAGAAAAATGCACGGTGCACTTTGGCGTCAATAGATACATAAAACAAAACATGTGAGGATTTATCGGGACGTCAAAAGAAAGAAAGAGAGAGAGAGAGAGAGAAAGAGAGAAGGAGGGGAGGCGACAAAGATAGGGGTGGAATAGACGGAGTGGAAAAGCGCGTGAAAGCGAATTTACACGGTTCAAGCCTGCGACGATCCATTGCCTACTTGCCCCGACGTGCGAGCGCGTTGGCCGATGAACGAAGCTCTTTTTGTTCAGCAGCATGGAGTAGCTGCGGGGGAAACAAAAAAGAACCGAAAGTGTGAAAGCGAAATCGGAATAAACGGAATGGCCGGGCTAATGGACGAGCGAGTTTTCGTTCGACGGGGAAAAGGGAGAGAGGTGAGAGGGGAGGATACAAACTAGCCTCTCTCGGGGATCCCTGAAAAATCGCGAAGGCGGAATTACGGGACTCCCGTCCCGTAATCGAGAGCTGCAATTACTCACAATACCAATCTGTATGTAATAACATAATTATAAGCCATTCCGCGTAACGTTCGTAGGGGAGGGGGAAGGGCGGGGGGAGGGAATTGTCCTGCCGCGCCGCCGGATCAAATTTTAATGGCAGATCTCTCCCTCGACGCGATCGCGCGGAGACGAAAGAGAGAGAGAGAGAGAGAGAGAGAGAGAGAGAGAGAGAGAGAGAGAGAGAGAGATTGCGGTCGACCTTTTTCCCGCGCGACTCGGAAATTTCATATCGGCTCGTTTTTGCCGTGCGCGTTATCCGATTCGCTTTTCTTTCGCCACGGAGAATCGAAAGCGACTCAAGGGAGGTGAGGTGGGAAGCGTGCAAATCCGCCATAATGGCCCCGCGATGCGCTCACGAGTCTCGCGAACCGTCTCGAATCGGCTGGATATCAATTAAGTAATTTGTCGGAGGTCCGGCTGCGTGCCGATGATCGATGTGGATACCGCCGCCGCCGCCACCGTCATCGTCGTCGTCGTCGTCCCGAGTCTCAAGGTCGTCATGGAAGTTCAAGGCCGACCATTTTCTCGCGCGCGATGGAAAGCGAGCGAGAGTTTGCGCGCGACGGCGACGTGTGCGTGTCGTGCGGGAATTACGAGATTTCTGGGCCGGGTTTCCTCGGGAGGGTCGCAATCGATGGGAAATCAGTGCTGTTTAATCGCCGGGTACGCGTGTAATTTTCGGGAATTTTTCCTGACGCCGTAATTGCCCGAGAAATAACCACGTTTCGCGCGCTCTTCGGCATCGCGTGATTTTTCGCCGCGTAATTACGCGCGTTGGGAGAGAAACTTCTCCGTCGCCTCGCGCGGCCGCCAAAAGGGAGAATAATAACGATCTTTATACCCGGGACTGAGATGGAACAATTAAACGCTCAAATTCTCAACGGTTGTCAGAGGGACCATTAAATCTCTCGATGTTTCATTTGCCGAGACAGAGAGAGAGAGAGAGAGAGAGAGAGAGAGAGAAATTGTCTCATAAAAAAATTGCTATTGGAAAAAGAATTATTCCGTCGTGTGTTGAGAAGCGGTCGAGGACTCTCGGCAATTGGCTGCGGAATCCCTCGATAAAATTAAGGTCTATTGTTAGGATAGGATAACTCCGTACGCGTATTTCGCGCGCACGCACAAAGCCTCATTCATGTCGAGCCACATTGTGCGTTTTCAGCGGATCATGCATCGCGGCCCCGCGGGACTCTATCGGGGCCGTGCCGATGAATCTCCCGCGTCATCTCCGCCGCCACTTCAACGTCTCTCCGATCGTCTCTTCCGTCGGCATCTCGCGCGCGCGCGCGCGATCGAGGATGCGTGATCGATTGCGATACGCGCGATTATCCTCCTCCGCGCGCGGAATATGCCGCGCGCGCTTTTACGCGATTGTTGCACGGCGAGCGTAACAATCGCAGTCGAACTATCGCACACGCTCGATCAAATGGACAGCCGGAGGCTGCCACGGCCTAGACCGTGAAGTCTCATCTTCTCTCGGGAGAGATTTCCTCTTCCTCTTATCCCGCGACCGCCACCTCCGCCTCGGCACTTCCCTCTCACATTGTATATCTGTCCATTGTCTCGCTGCGTACAATGGGAAAGACTTCGCGATACTTCGCGAGTGGAGAAAGAGGCACGCGCGGTTATCGTAACTCGCGGTTTCAATTCTCTCGCGGGAGATAGAGATGGATAATGCGTTCAAAGGATCTTCGACCCCGTTGGGATTATGTATCTCGAATTACAATGCTTTACCAGCTCGATATATTCCTTGAATCATAAATATATGTGATTATACACAGGCAATTTTTTCTCAATTTATATTTAACTTTTACAAGAGAAACAATACAAAAGTTTTCCTTTTGATTCGTTTTCGTTCTCTCAGTACAACCATTAGTTTTCTATATCAGCAATTTTACAAAAAAAAAAAAAAAAAAAATTAGTAGTACAAACATGTACGGATATATTTCGTATATAATTATATGTATATTTTTATATGAAAAATTTTTTATCGAGAGAAACTATTAATGAATTTTACTGATAAGATGATTTTACACACATGATTTAAGATTTGAATTTTATACTTTATTGTACAGTGATTTTATTTTTACATATGTGTATAAAAACGCCAAGTTCTTTTTCTGAATGTAGCCGCTGAAGATCCGACGTTTCAATCTTTTCTTGCCTACTTTAGAAATCATAATTTTTACGACTAGGACGACTATTAGTCGTTCTTGATATTTTCTCTTTAGTCATCGCTCGCATTTCGCTCGAATGAAATGCGTTTCTAGAGCTTGAAAAAGAAGTCGTACGTTTACGACGGGAGGCACCAGGAAGTCTGCTGCCATGAATGATAGTAATGTACGCATGCATGATCTCTCGTAATAACATTCGCAACACTAGCGCAAACCTGTTACGTAGCGAAACTCATAAAGGAAAGGAGAGGACACGTAGAAGAAGAAGAGGCAGAAGAAGTAATGGAACAATGACCAAGACATCGCTTAACTTCAATCGTTATAGACTCCGAGCCCTTCCTTAACAGTCGTTACTGACATTATTGCGTCTTTCGATACGTAGAGAGTCTGTTCATACGCATATCAACACATTTAAGTGAGTCCTTTCTATTTAAAATTCCATATATGACATTATTAATTATAATAATGTAAGTTAATTAAGTTTTAAGATATATGAAAAGTATTAATTTGAGAAAGTGAGGTAAGAGACAACAATAAGGAACATGAAAATAGAAAAATAATATAAATATGAAGAAAGTAAGAATAAAGACAAGAGAGCATCTTGGAATCTTGATTCCCTCCAATAATCGGGACTTTCTGTAGATGCGAACTTAAAGACCACAACCGAGACGTGTGGACGAGCGTCGCGAATTTCTATCTACCTGCGCTAGGGATTTCTATCGCGCGCGAGCTTTACGAATAGAGTAGCTCTACCCGCAGTAATATAATCGTAATAACGCGCCCTGGGAAGCCACCGACGACGAGCGGCTGCGGCAGGAGGTTGTCATGAACAAGAAGCGGACCGCCGGGAACCCCGCGATGGCAACTCATGCAGGGCCCCCATTACACATTGGACACGTGTGCTCACTTTTCAAGCCGTTCGTATCGTACACGTACGCCTATCCGCATCGCGTATCTCGCGTGTGCTATCTCTATCGATCGCGCGCAAAAAAAGCGAGGGGAGGGAATGACGGGACGAAACGATTAAAGAGATCGAGAGGGAAGACCGCACAGAGGGTTCGCGCCACTCGTCATTACAGAGTGTCGGACATGGCAGCGGTGAGGTGTGAAGATGCGCCAGAAATTTCCTCTACGACATAACGAGATTCCGAATTTGTTTAATTTTTAAAATATAATTATTTACAAATCAACGTGTGAAAACGAGAAAAGAGTTGAATTTCTCTCGAGACACGCGCGGATGTATAAGTTTGATCTTCAGGCCGCCGCCGTTGCGGAAAAACGTCGGAGTTAGCGATCAAGTTTACTACTCCGTACTTTCGAATGCGATCGCGGATACAAACGTATCGGCGCTGAGAGGAGAGCAACAATTAGAGCGGAATGCACAGTCGGCGATAGAGCGTGCGATGAGCGACAAAAAAATTGCGCCCGGCCTGCAGTTTTCTCTGAGTTCGACCGATATGAGAAGGATGGGGGGGGGGGAGGAGAGTACTAAAACACTTTGACCATCCGACTGACTGTGGAGAGCGCCGAATTGTCGGAATCGTGCAATCGCAAGCGAATTATCGATCTGCAAGAGAGTTTTTTGTCTCGCTGCCCCTTATACAACGTTAATCAAAACGCTGACGTGGATTGTTGACTGACATTGACGCGGTAGGCTGAAAATAACTCCTCCGCAGCCCCCGTACGTCCTACGTGGCAGCTTTGAGGCAGCTGGATACTTTCAGCTACTTTCGGCTGCCATCTCGCCGGGGGAAAATTATTTGCGGGAGACCGGGCGTCAAAGCGGACTACTCCGCGAAAATGTGCAGCAAGAACGCAGAGGGCGGGAGAGACGTTGTTCTTTCGGATAATTGATCCCCGCAAGGTGCACGCTCCACTTTCGCCGGCGCTCATCGTAGCCGGGGGAGGGCCGCTTCAAAGAGCCGCTGAGAAATTCCGCACACTTGATAAGATAACACAGCGACACGATCGTTACGGCCTACGGTGGCGACCGAAGCTTATCGCGCTTGTGTGTGCACCGCGCTGCACCGCGCCGCTGTCATCGCACTTTACATTCGACCGCGATGTGTACGTTCTCTCAGAATTGTTTTCTTATGCACACAGACAGGAAGAACCGTTCGCCGGTTCTTCCTCGAGGAAGAGCCCGTCATCCGTCCCAGAACGTCCCGGAAATATCGGGCCGTCCGCGCGACATTCTAAGTAAGCGTTTCAGGCGGCGGCGACTCTCGCGGAAGCGTAACAGCAAATACGACGCGTTCGGTTTCCTTTCCTTTTCTTTTTTTTTTTTTTGGATTCGATTTTCCTGGTATCTATATCGCTCGGACATGCACGATCGTAAAGGTAAAGCATCGCGCGTCGGTCTTTTAGATTTTATAGTCGCCTCATGTGCGTTTCAGGAAGAAAGAGAGAGAGAGAGAGAGAGGGAGAAGCGATTGTCTCATACACATACACACATACACATTCCACTTTGCTGTTAACAACGGAGTCGCGACATACCGGTCTTATCTCTGCGCGTTATATCCTCCTGCATTTTTTTTTTTTTTTTTTCCGTACTCCCGTGACCGCCATATGTCACTCGGCGTGACGCACACGTGGCATTGTTTTACATGGCGAGGAGGAAGAGGCTTAAAGAGGCGAACAGCGGTTCTCCACCTCCCTGGCCATTCCGCAACATTCAGACCCTAATTGACACTATACGCGACAAGACTTGAAGAAGAAACGACCACTGCAGCTCCGCCAGCGGTTTGGCTATAAATAGCGGGAGGCGTGAGGCCTCGTGATATCCTCAGGTAACACACCGTAATCTTACGGAATACTCCGCTGACCGCGATCAGCTCTCGCGGGAGATACATTTCGGGCGAGAGATGGGCGATCGAGAGAAGTCACTGATCGAAGGTTTTTTTTACCGGGGACGACGCGAAAGGACCCGCACCACCGAGAGGTTGCGGTACTTCGTCGCGCACCTGCCTCGTATGTACATACACGTATAATATGTACCTGGGTCACGCAGATGGAAATCGCGCGTACCCGCATCGATTGAACTTGCGACGCGTCGATTTTTTTCTTTTTTTTTTTTAATTCGGTCCAAGGTTCACTCAGTTAAGGCAACATCGACAGCTCTCGGTCAATATTCCCGGCTATTCAATCCTCGTGAGAGCATCGTGAGCGCAGATATCCGGAATATCCGGAGATAAAGCAAATGATGCCCGCGTGCGTAATACAGGAGATAAAGTAAACGGCGCCGAGAGGGCTTTACGATTTTCTTTCTGTTTCTTTTTCGGCATCTCGATCGTTTGCCTCGAGCGTGACGGTACATTCGATTTACCACGACGACGCATCGCCGTGGCATTAGATTCCTATCCGGTATGGGTCGCGAGTATTTACGCTCGCGTCGTGCGCGTAAACCTCGTTTACGATCCACCGCGAGGGAGAGCTAACGAAGGTAATAGATAATTAAGCAAGGCGCAAAAATCCCATCGCGCCGACCGCGCGGAACCGGCAGTTTACTCGATTATTCGCTGAAAAACGGTAAAATCGGCCTGCCACATTCACCACTCGCGGTTTTTTTTTTTTTTTTATCGAGCCGTCAAATGAAGCAGAACGAGAATTGCAAATGACCTGGGATTAATCTCGTAAGGTCCCTCGGTGAAATCTAATCCCCGCAAATTGAAATTAATTCAATCCTGAATTTAATTCCGGCTCGGATTTTCTAATTGAAATCATACGCTTGACATTTACGAGAATTCTTTGCGTGACGCGGAGAAAAGTTGTGAACTCGAGGGACAAACGTTCCTCGCGCCCGGATTCGGGGCGATTTTCGCGAGAAGCGCTTGATTTTGTCCAGGTGTTCTCCCTCGTGCAGGAGAAACCGACGATAAGAATAAGCCAACGAGATACGTGATAAGAAAGTGACGTAACCGCTCGTGTTCACCGTAGAACCGGAATTTCGCGACGGCAGCAAGTGTTTATTAACGTCGGCAATAACACAATCCCCGGTTTACCTGGTGTAATTTGCCTTGCGTTTATCGCGAGACAATAGACATTTGCGCATTACATCGCAACGATAATGCGTGGCTTTTCGTGTTTTTCCGCGGGTTAAGCCGCGGGTTTTCAAGAAAAAAAAAATCACGGCGGCGTCTTGAAATCACGTCTCCGCAATCGTTCGCGATATCATTTCACATATTGCGTAATTAAATATGTGCACGAGAAGCATCAATTACGAGTGACTTGCCAATTATCTTTAATTACTATTTTTTTTATATTACTGTAGAATTTAAGAGGAGACATTCTCGCTTTCGGTACCAACGTTGGCGACATTTTCTTATTCCTTGAAAACTAATATTGTAGTGTATTAATGCTCATAAAAAGATACAATTTGTTTAAGTAATTAAAAAAAAATAAAAAGCCCGTAAAGTTCATAAACGTTTTGATAAAATCCATTACATTCTCTCTGCATGTATTTTTCAGTGTACTCAACAAATGGATATTTAAACTTTTTTTTATGGAGGCCTAGCGTCCCATTCGCTTTTTGTGGAAATAGAACGATCTGTATCAAATACTTAGCGTATATCACATTAGAGCGTACTTACTCGATATCAAAGATATCGCCAAACGCGAACTTTGCCCCGGCTTGGCCGAGCATACACGCGCGGGCGCGATCGATCGATCGTTCCGTTCGAGATCCAGCTGCTTACCTTTGTCCCGTTATCGTTATCTTACAGTCGTGACAACAAGGAGGATTCGTCAGTGCGACGTGCGAGCCAATAATTCGCGTGCGACCCAGATCGTTGACAGTGAATGCCTTCGGTGTCGACGTCCGGCTTTGATTTTAATTGAAGTCACGAAGCAACGTGACCAAATCGATCCGATGTCGATTAAGAACAGATAGCTGTAGATTTTCAAAATCTAATTGATTTGTGGCGCTTTAGATCCGCTATTAAAACGCGTAAAACAAAAGATTCATAACATTATACCTTTTATTTCCTCTTTAAACAATAATTAAAAATAAATTGATTTTCAGTAGTACACTGAGAGAAAAATGTCAAAGTATGGAGAACCAAATACTTCTTATGACGTTTCCATCGATATTTATTTTTTATAGAAAAATATTTGTGAAAACAAAATACATATTTCTATGAAATACATTTCATTTTTCTTATTCATTGGCTTATTTCTTAGGAATAAAATATTTGGAGTAAAATATACGTTATTTCCTGTAAAACAATTTTAAGTATTTTTCTATCTCTAATAAATGATTTATTTAAATAGGGCGAATTAAACGTTTTATTTCTAACAAATAAATTATTTATTTTTACGCATACTGGATGTTATCTCTTTAAATAAAGTATATTTTACAAAAATTTAGAATAGAAATTCATTCCAAGCATATTCAATGCCAAGAAGGAACTTTACATTAATAACTTAACCATGCATCCATCCATGCCTCATCTATTCCCTAATTCTAGCCTAATCAAAGTTCCTATGTTCTTATGCCTAACATTTATTCATAAATTCGTTTAGCTTTATCCTATGTTCTTACATTTTTACATATCAACTTATACATCTAACTCTGTTCTTTACATTTATTTTATTGAAATATATTTTAGAAATATATTTTACAGATTCATCGAATTATGTATATTTCGTTTTCACAAATAAGTTTTTTTTATAACAAATAACTATCGAAGCAAACGTCACAAGAAATATTTGATTCTCAATAGTTCGACATTTTTCTCTCAGTGTAGACTTGTAATTTATCAATCAGTGAAATAAATACACTGATCTTTCAATAATTATACACTAATTCTAAAATAAAATCACTAAAAGGACAGTGAATATTTATTAATTATTACAATTACAAGTATAGCACTATAAATCAGTGATAATATACTGGTTGCAATTTAGAGTTATACATTAGGAAGGTTTAGTTCATCAACTTTATTCGAACACCAAGTTGTTTAGTTCATCAACTTTATTCGAACACCAAGAACACCGGTGATCTGATAAAGCAAATCTCTAAGGTAACCGAGTTAATAAATCAATACGGCATTATCGAAGCAGAGAGAGAGAGAGAGAGGAGGGGAGGATTAATTTCATCATATCTCGTAAGGTAATCGGAAACAGCACGTTTCGTACGGGAGTGCGGGAAAATCAAGGTTGTAGGCGTAACGAAGCTGGCGAATGTGATGGGATATTAAATTCAGTGAAAATATAAATATTGCAAACTTCCTTTCTTCGGCGCACGAAACATTCCGTTGATGTCGTACGCATTCCTGTCAATTTTCTACCCGGCAATGCGGACTTCCTATTAGCTACCGAGGGCACTCTGTTTCCCCCTGGAGCAGTGGAATACGAATTACCGAAGGTGGTTTCCGTAAAAAGCGAGGGAGAGCAAGAAGGCCTCGACGAAGTCGTTAAACGGCTATTGCACAACCGCTCTGCTCGGTGACTAGGCGCCAACCTCTATAGAATCTCGTTTTCTAGGACAATCGCCATTCCCGCGCTCGTCGCATTATCGTGACAAGATCAAGAACGGAGAGCCCGGTATCGATAACATTCCAACGACAACGACAGCTCGCGAACGACGGTGAGGCGACAATTGTGGAAACTATGCGTCCTGTTCAACCGCGTTTTTTTTTATCTATTCAAATATCGAGGAAGATAGGAAATTACATTACAGTTTAGGAAATTTGCGTAGATACATCTCTTTAAAATCGAAGGATACAATAATTCACGATAATATTTTTCGAAATGCCAACGAGAAAGGAAAATGTCTATGCAACGATACGAAGGATTAAAAGGAAGTCAGCTGACTGGAATCACTGGAGTATTTTCACGTTTCATCTGGGAAAAGGGACGTTCCGTTCACGTTCGCGTTACATACGGCGGTCCTACCTGTTTCCATCTGGACCGCGATGGACCGATCGTGCGTATAAACGTACGCATACGCGCGCACACACACACACACACACACACACACATACAAACACACAAGCATACGCACGCATACGGTTGCGCCTACGTGAGGCTTTGCATCTCTTTCTCTCTCGCCTCCTGCTTTCCTTACTTTCTTCCTTCTCCCCTGCCTGCCGTCTTGATGCAGGGCTGAACTTGTCGATTAATACTTGAGTCATCAGTGCGCAAGTGAGGGTTCTTTATCTCGTACATAATAATTAATTCCGTCTTTTTCTCTCTTTGTAATTTTATTCCTATTAAATCTGCGGCGTAAAGTTATTTCGTGTCGGTTATCTTTGGTAATTTCTCGATTTTCCGTGCAATTTGTTTCTGCACTGCTGATTACAACAGTTTGATTTTTTTCCCTTTGCGACTTTCGTTGTAAAAAGAGGTGATACAGTTAACTTCTTTGGCGCGCTGTTATCAATATGCAATAATAGCTTTGTCACAAAGCGTCGCTTGCATCGTTCACGTTCGCAGATAGCGTATCTCCGGAGGTTCGAGGACGCTCTTTATATTTATTTATTTAAAAAAGAGAGAGAGAGAATCGCTTGTAAAAAAAAAAAATGCTTCGATAACGACAAGTTCTCTTCCTCGTTGCCGCCGGGGATTGCAATTACAGCCGGCTGTGCTGCTGTCGCGAAGAAATCCAGCTCTCCGGCCTTTGAAAATCCGTACCTGGACGGGCAACGTTCTCCCTTCCACGCGCCGTTTCGCTGGCGGCCTGGCAGCGAACCGAGTGTACCGCCGACCAGTCGGAGTCGGTCCGTGATCTAAGCCCGTGTCGTTGGTATTCCTAACTTTGCCAAGTTATTTCTCTCTCTCTCTCTCTCCTCTTCCTCCGAATATCTTCGTCGGAACGCGAGTGACGTGTTCTTCAGCTTCCCCGATTTCCTCTCCGCCGTGCGCGCGCCGTGTGTTTGCGTACGTACGTGTACGTATAATATTATTATACCTGGCCGGGATGAAACGCGTTCGCGTGCGAGCGAACTCGTAACGCCTCGGTAAGCTCTCTCTAGTCGGGGGACCATCATCAGCGCGAACCCCGACCGAGCGGTGGACGCGAGCGGAACGCGCGGAATGCCGCGCGAGGCGCGCGGCCAGGTGAAATTCGGCCGCTCCGTCGCGGCGCGCGTCGTCGTAGGACGACTCCTCTTCGTCAGATGCTTCGCCGGGATCGCCCTGAGATAGCGCGAAGGTAAAAAAGGTTCGACCTGCGCGTTAGGTCTGTAACCGTTCGCCCGTTCGGGGGCGAAACGGCGTCGTCCTCGGGAATTCTCCTGTCTTTCGCGCGCGTGAAGCTTAAACGAGCTCGCTGGATTCGCCGCGACTTGGCCGCGAGGCGCGCGCGATCTTTTTTGAAAGTGAGCACAGATTCAAAAGGAGAAGAAGCTGAGAAACGATCCTTTCAAAATTGCGTCGGTGATTAGCTCGTCGTCGACGGGAACTTCACCCGTCGACACCTGGCCTGGTCTTTGTGCATGCAACGTGCGCGCTGACTCTCGAGCGGGAGGGACGAGCGCATATGGTGCCGGTCGTTTCGCAGGAGCAAAACAATGCGTCCCGTCGCCGCGCCGTCGTCTGCAGCTGTTGCGCGCGGCGCAACAAACGTAACGAATGCAGTTCGGCGGAATAGACCGAGTAACGTGCGTCTGGGAGAAAGTGGTGTATGCGGTTCTCGTTCTCCATTCATCGTCGGCCAGCCCCCGCGGAATCCGGCGTGACACCGCGCGATACCGTGACGTCATCGCTCTCCGTCATCGGGGATGCGTCGCGCGCGATATCCTCGCGATATCATCGCGATTGATCCGCTTGCCGTTCACCCGTTGCCGCCCGTGGCCGCCGGCGGCGACGACGGCGGGATATCGTCGGCCTCGACCGAGCGCGCGACCGAGGGGCTCGGCTCCGCTCCGAGATCGAGGCGGCGGCGCGATCTCGCCTCGATCTCGCAGCGAGCACAAAGCACCGAGATATAACTGTACCGATCTATCTCGTCGCGTCCCGCCGACTCCCGCTTGACCTCCAATCGCGCACCTCCAATCGTGGAACCGAAAAACCGTTGGCCGGCGAGCGGAGAAAGTCGCAGCACACTTTTCGGGACGACGCGCGACTTCTTCCTTCAGCCTTACGCCGTGAACTCGCTGCACGGGCTTTACGGTATACGGTTTGAAGAGGAGACGAAGAGGCCGGCTCGTAGGCCCCCAGGCCGTTTCTCCCCGTTTCCTCGCGGTTACGCGACACGTCATTGAAACAGGAAGGCGAGAAGAAATAGATTCGCCTCTTCTAACGCGTGTGTCACACTTGTCTTCCCGTTGGAGACTTCTGTGCGCTTCCTGTCGCCGAGCGCCAGCCAGCCAGCCAGCCAGCCAGTGACTTTTCACGGTTGTTATTACGGCCGACACGCTATTTCCGCGCTGTCGCACGGGGGATTGTTGACCGGCGTCGGCGATTCTCTACGGGGACGCGAATTATTCTGTAAATTGATTCCGTGATTGATCGTGGACTCCCGACGGAGAAAAAAAATTGAGAAGTATGCGGTTCGCAAAGTGAATGTAAAGCAAAGCGAGAACTTCACGAGAGTTCGTAGCTTCGCACGGAGCTACGAGTAAAAGCTACGTTGCATTGAATCGCGAAAAGGGCGAGTTGACGTTTTTTTAATTTTAAACTGAGGCTGTCATTTCAAGGTAACTTCAAACTTTGAAAGTTCGAAGCTTCGAAGTTCACCATGAAATATTGAATATTCGAATATTCTTGAATACACTCTTGAATATCTCGAGTACATTTGAATATTCGAAATTATCAAAAGAAACAGCCCTATTTTTAACATTACGTTTTCTTAACGCAATGAACAACGGAGATATCAGAGTATCTTGCGCTTTATCTTTTGACATATTTGAAAATTTATATTTGATATATGCGAAACGTGTTGTAAATTAACTTGTCCGAAATTTCGATATCCTTCGGCGATGATTCGGAGAATGGAAATTTTCCAATGGGGGGAACGCGGAATTTCCAAATAAAAATTAATGAGTCTGTGCTGCCGTTTGTTTTACTTTTACTTCGTGCGCACGCTCTCGAAAAGATCGTCTCGCCGAGGTTCTTCCACTTCGTTTCTTTCTCTCTCTCTCTCTCTCTCTCTCTCTCTCTCTCTCTCTCTCTGAGTCAGGGGCGTATAATTTATGGGCAGCGCCAACGGCCTGAGAAACCTCCGTCCCGATGACTCGGTAACCTTGTAATCGGCCGGTCCGCGCGAGTTGTTTAAGGGAATTTCACGGAAGGATCCTCCGCGCGGTCCCTCCCGTTAGCGTTCCCCTCCGGCGGGCGCAGGTATTTCAGATTCGTGTGATTATATTTTGCCTCACCGCGTCGCGCGCGCGTCATGGAATGCGGGACCCGATACACGCAGGAAAGATCGATCCCGCAAATTCTCAGAACGCGTAAAGAAAATTCTGCGCGAAGAAAATGATTATTTTCGCAGAGAAGTTATTCGTCACGGAGATGAAAGACGCATCGTATGAAAAAAAAAGGGGGGGAGAAGACACACATACAAACAGTTATACTGAGAGAAACGGAAAGTGAAGACGGAAGGGACCAACGAGTTTCTTTAGACGAATCCGGGACGGACCCCACACGATGCGGTTTAGTCACGTCTAAAAAATGCGCTCGCTCGCTCGCTCATTAATTGGCGGAGACACGGTTCCTTGGCGCGATTAGCATCTCGCGTTTTAATTAGCTGCGACCGCGGCTTATCGGTTTAAAAGACCGCTGAACATCGGCGAGCTATCGAGCCGAGGGAGAGACGCCTCGTTACGTCCCCCCCGGTCCAATGGTATATCGTATTCGTAACGCTCGCGAAGCGGGAAAGGCGGGCGCAACGATAGTGCATCCAGCCGCGAATAAACCACGCGTAATTGCGGCTTGCACTTTAGCCCGCATCGCCGTTAGATCGCTCGGTCCGTCCGCCCGAGAACGGCGTTAAATTGACTAGCGGAAAGTGCCGTTTCGCAGTTTCCTTTTCTGGCGAGGCGAGTCCGCTGCAGGCCGCACGCGGAAACGGAAATCTGCGGCCATAAATCGCATAACGACAAGAAAAATTAATGACTTGGCAAATTTTCAATACAAATCTCCTTTACGATAATTACGTTTTTTTCTTTTTTAATTTCGAATTCCAGTTTAAGTCGTAGGTTTCTTTGTTCTGGCAATATTATCGCGGAAATGGTATTTCTATTTTGCAAAACTAAAAGTTCACAAATTAAAAAAAAAAAAAGCAAATCAAACACCGTGTAACCGTCGACTATCGCGCGTCTCTCTTATATAATTCTCAATTATAATGTATGCGTTTTTCCTAGACTACTGCTTCGTCTCTCCCCTTCGATTAAATCATCATACAAATCATCGCCAGACCCGCCGAGGAGTCCCATTAACTGATACCGCCGCGTAATAACGAGACTCGCCGCACGTCATCATCGCGTGCATGACCCAAAATGCAAATACCCCGCTGAACCTTGGGGCAGTCAATGCGTCAAGTTGGAAATTGTTTACCTAACACAATGGCTCCGACGCCGGGCCGTGACTTACCGGTTCCCCGGGTCAGGTCCTTCCGGTCCTGGAACAGGTCCGGTTTCTCGAATCCCCCTTGCATCTGGACGAGCGTGCGCGAACGCGCCCTTTTTCTCGAGTCAGTGCAAATCCCTCTTGGCCGCGGAGACTCTACTTCTACTTCTTTCGCGCGCGCGCGATGCAAGGCCGAGGGCCGGCCCGGCATTGTTCCTCGATTTCGCTCGGACGGTATTCATCCTACGGTCGTCCTGCACGATGAATATCCGTCTCGTCGCGGTGATTCGCATTGTGCAACGCGAGCCGTTTGTTCCGAGAGCGATGTAGGAATCTAGAAGAAGGGACGAACCTTATATTAGAGGAGAGACTTTCGTATAAAAGAATCTTTTATTCTATTGATCTGATCAAAATTTAATTCCTTATAATGTTTGGTCTATAAAATTCAAATTGTTACATTCGCGTTTTCGTGAACATGATTGACTTTAAATCGATTAGAGAATGTCACGAAGATTCGATTGCGTGACAATATAATAATCGTTAACTAAGTGAGAAACTTTCTCGCGCAATTATAGATACATTTCTCCATCAAAATTCATGCTTTCTAGATGGAAACCGAGGTCCGGACGCTCAAGCAGGAACTGGCGCGGACGCAGGACGCCTTAAAGTCCGCCACGAAGAGATGCCGGGAGCTGCTGAGGGAGCTGGACCAGCGTACCGCCGGTCACGAGTCCGAGAGGATTCTGCGGGATCAGCAGCTCTCGAGGATACTGCGGGCGCTGCTGTTCCTGGAGGCACGCCTCAAGCAGGAGCAGAAGTCGATTCGGCAGATGCTCTGCGAGAAGGACACCGTCATCAGGAACCAGCAGCTGGAGATCGCGATGCTCAGGCGGTACACGAAAAACTATATTAAGACCAAGCGCGATCGAACGACACCGGTCGCCGATGTCGAGGTCAACGCCAACAACGTCGACAAGAAGGACTTTGGCAATTTGCAAGTAAATTGAGCAAATTACACAATAATTACTGCATAGCACTTTTAATTTAGACGCCTATATTTAAAAAAATAGGAAAAATATTAATAAGATATTGTGAACTCTATATTCGCCGTTCTGTATTTTTCAAATTCACACCTGCTCGATTGATCGCTTTCAGAGGGAAACGCTGCAGGAGAACAGCATTGGGAAAGAGATCGCGAGTCTGAAGTGCGAGATAATCACGCGGTTGAACCCGGCGTCGTCCGGTATCCTGCTAGACGAGCTGGATCGCAACAGCGTGAGGAAGACGCACAGCTTCGCCGGCAGCGATATCTCGAAGGTCAGTTTGACCAGCAGCGAGAACACGGACGCGTCCATCGTCACGACGACGACGGAGGGCAGCCCCTCGTTGCTCAGCACGGAGGGCTTTTGCGAGGGCGAGAGCACGGACGTGTCGCCTGGCTCGACTCTCAACAAGTGCTCGAGTAGATGCACGCCCACGACGGTGACCGACAGCGAGAACGAGATAACGATGATCCTAAACGAGGAGGACGTGACGGAGGACAACGGGACGACAACGGTGTCGACGAGGAAGAGGGCGAAGGGTCAGAAGATCACGTCGTCCAAGGGTGCCGATGCGGTCGAGGTGGTGGTTGGCATCGCGAGGACGGAGAGCAAGGACGACGGCATGGACTGCAACTTTGTCTCGGAGGACGAGGAGCAAACTAACACGAGGATAAGCAGTCAGGAGGAAGACGCGGAGGAACCGATTTACATCAACGCCTGCAACGAAGTAAACGAGAGGAATCTGCAGCGGACGGAGCAATCGAGGACGAGGGACGACTATAGCAACAATAACAACATGTACGTAGATAGGGTGAAACTTTTCCTATGTCAGAATTTTTGTTAGATATTCAGTTATTATACCTTCATTTCCTGTAATTAGATTTTTTTTATTTTCTAAAAGACGATTTTCTTTTTCGCAGCGAGGTGAAGATCGAGACGCCGGAGTTGACGGTGGAAGATACCAGTGGGAATTGGTACAGCGATCCGGATGAGGATCGCCTGAACGATGACGTATTCAGGCACAGCACCTACCGGCCGAATAGCAATCATAACTCCGTATTGGAGTGCGTAAATCAGATTCTGCTGCAGGATATGGAGGAGGAGGAGAACTCGGTGCTGTCGGTACCGCGCCGGTTCAAACATCGCGGTAGGATCGTGCATTTTCAGCCGGCCAGGTTGTCCGACATCGAATCCGTGGGTTCGGAGATGGAGAGGAAGAACTCTGAGGATTCCGTCACAGATAACAAGGATTCATCGAGGGAGGAGGAGGTCGACGGAGCGGAGAACGACGAGGCGAAAGATGAGTCCGAGGATGAGTTTGGCATGAGAATCGTCCAGAAGGAACCGGACGAAGACGACGACGACGACGAGGGTTCGAAGGATTCTAAGGCGATCCCGCTAGTCATCATTGAACCCAAGATCGATGTTGAAGAGGCGAGAAATATCCTGACGAAATCCCAACCGAGCAATCCTCCCTTAAAGATGGAAAGAATCGAGGAGAAGACCTGCCTGCAGATGTCCGCGAGAGGGTTAACTATCGCCAAGAATCTGGATTACGAGGACATAGAATCGTTGCCGGAGATAACAACGACGTCACCGACACCGCCGAGAACGCCACCGGCGTTACCGCCGAAACCGCAATTTCGCAACAACACACTGGTCCTGAAGAAGATCCCTAGTCCATCGTTTCTGATTGACGAAAAGAGGCAACAGGATCCGGGGAGTACGGATTCTACGAAAAGAAACATTCTAGGACTGGTATCTTCTTCGTCGTCGAAAACGGCGAGGAGTCTGAATCTGGAAGAAGCGAAGAGTTCAGCTAGGAGCTCGACGAGAGAAACGAAAGCCCGCGAAGAGAGTGGTGGATTCTGGAAGAATAGATTCAATCACGTACGCTCGTCCTTTCAGGTAAGACAGAAAGAACCGGATCAGGCGAAGGGCGCGATCAGAGTGACGAACATCGTTCGACATTTCGAGGAGTTCAAGATCGGCGATCCTGAGGAACAGACGAAGGACAGAAATCGCCCGAAGGATCGCCATGTCGAACTCGATCATGTAAGATCTCATCGAAAATGCGTATAAAATGTTTCGGAAAAGTTGTATAATTTTAAAAACAATTTTTTCTCTCGTTACAGGAGTTCGATATTCGACAGAACTTTGAGGAGTTCAATCTAGACGAGTGCGATCTCTCGGACGATCCCGATCGGCCCGAGGGTGACGGATCCGAGAGGCTGGGTCACGCTGGACTTAATAACGCTGGCCAGAATGAGAACAGCATTGCCAAAGACAACAACAATGTTTCTGCAGTCAGCAATGGCACCGTTAACGGCAACGGCGAGATCGGAAACAGCGGATACGATCACTTCCTGGAAGCGACCGGCCTCAGCAATAAGTCAATCCTCACACCGTCGAGATTGCTGAGTAATCACAAAAGCATGTTGAAGCCGAAGGACATTAAATATAAGAATAGGATCAAGGCCACGGCGGTGCTGGAGAGGCACGGGATACAGACGACTTCAACCGGCAGTATGACGACGCACGTCAGACACTGGACTGGACCGTTCGTCTGACGATTGGCCAGTTTTCTGCCGGCCAAACGTGTCTTTCGCTCCGTGTCGGCCGACAACTCGCCGATAAGAGTGAACTACAAAAGATTTTAATCTTTATTCGCCGACGATTAATTAAACAAACATCTTCAGTCGCTGTATTCGTGCGCAGCGAGTGACTCTCGCTTTTAAAGTGTAAATGGAATTTTATACAGTATTGTGGTCGGAAAACAGGGAACAAATTTTTAGAATGAAGATGAACAGAAAGAAGCAAGCCTTGTTTTCTCGTTGTAACGTTATGTGTGAATAATTAACATATATATATATATATATATATACATATAAATTATATTATTTTTCATATGAAATATGAAATATTATAAAAGATACAAGAGTCGCTAGATTTTGAAGTTGCACTTCCAGTGATTAATTTATTTAATCCTTCCTTAAGTAAAGAAGTGTTTATAAAATGTTAATCTAACTATTTTTGCTGTGAAATTATTTATTAGTCTTTATACGATATATATGTAAAAAGATATAACTTGACTTTTGGTAATTTTAATTTATAAAACATTTTATCGAAACAATTCTTATCTTTCATTACCTTAGCCATTTGATAAATACAAGGATACGCGTGATAGTTTATAACCGTTATCTTTTATTAAATTAGTTATTACATACAAGTTTCTATCTTAAATTACATTCACGTATACGTGGTGCGATTAAACAGAAACTTATGCAAGATACACGAATCTATCGACAAATAGAATAAAAGAATTCGAGTGGAAGATTCAGAGTGTCGTGTTCCGTCGATCTCGAAAGATTTTTTTTCTCAATATACGTGCTGTGCACAATCATACATACTTTCAAACAGAATTATAGAACGTGAGTATATAAACAAAAGATATTGTAATAATACTTCATTGCAGGTAAAGAAAAGCAGCACTTTGAAGGGAAATTACATGATATAAACATTCGAATTTCTATATATATAAAGAACAGATTATAAAAGGGCAGAAGGAACAGTAAAATTAAATGGCTTTCTGTGGCATTCTCACCATGCAGTTTAGATCACCGCGTTGAACCGCTAAATGTGCAGCGAGAATGCAATGCTCAACAATATTATGCGTTTGTTCATTTAGAAGCGTAGATATGCGATATTGAGAGATACATAGAAGATCTCGCATTATAATACAATTGTGTGTACATATATTTTACAGATATAGTCTCTACTATTCTATCAAAAAATAACGCAAGTCTATAAAAATATGACAACGTTATCACCAGTATCAAAATCTAAATGTGGAAGAATGTGGGACGTGGAAGAAACGCGTACAACGAGAATGAGTTCTTTTTTATCCTATTCCTTCTTAAATATTACACAATCCCCATTTTTAAGCGTCACGCAGGCTTCATTCTCTCGCGGGTTAGTACAAATCACTCGTTCAGGCACTCCATTTACGCTTGTTGGCTAGCATTAGCATCGGATACGAATGCGTGCGGCGGAAAGAGCTCGCTCACAAACTCGAATTAGTTTTGGCACATTCATTGTCTTTCAAGTTTCTCTTTCCGCACGGAAGTCATAGAAGAACTGCAACAAAATATCATTATCTATCGCAAATTCTGTCAATTATCTATCGCAAAATAATTAGTAAATAAAGAGATACACTACCTCTCTATCTAAGTCCTTCTGCGTCCACATTTTGATAACAGGAAGTTTATTCTATCGAGACAAAAGAAGAATATTAGGTTGTATAAATGTGTGTTAATCGCACTTTGATTTACATAAAAGTTCCAAATTATTGTTATACTTACAATGGCAGAATCAAGATGATTAGTAGTAAGACGTGGATTAAGCGCGAACGGAACTCCGTCGAGATCGGACGATCCCGGAAGTGTGCCGTAAATAGGCATGGATGTGACGGCCGATGGCGGCGTGGACGTAGGCGGTTGAGGCGCGGGCCTCGTGGGCCTGATCTTCGCGTTAGGACTCAAGACCTCGTAATCCCGATCACTGAACTCGTCATCCTTCTTAGCTGTGCTGTTGATTTGCGGATAAATCCCATTGGCCAGTGGTGGTTTTGGTGAAAACTTTGGTTTCGGAGGCCTCTCGGGGGCCGGGCTGTGATAGGTGCCGTTTGACGGATTTGGAGAAGGGTTCTGCAGTAAGCTAAAAGTATCATAAAATATATACATATATATACGTCTATTTATAGTGCAAAATCGATACCGCTCGCTTGATATTGTGCTGAAACTTACTCTATATTAACGTACGATTGCGAATCCGAATTCGCATTTGTGATATCTACCGTCTTGTAGCACACACGAACGCCATTTATGATACTGAAAAATAAAAAGATAAGATATAACGATATCGCGCGATCGAGTACTGCATTAACTGTTTGCACTCTATCATTCTCGAGGAAGTGGCGAAAATTATGTATTTATCTGTATTTATATTTGTAAATTGTTGTATTATTTGTTATTGCATTTATTTTCTATTGAGTTATTACGAAAATACAAATAGAAAATTATAATTCCGACTTGTGTGATAAATCCAATTGATCTAAAACCGGTCTAAAAAAAAAAATTAAAGACGTAAAGAGACAAAATCGTTTACATACCCGGCAGCAGAAAATCCGACAGGAGCCATTTTGGAATCCTTGTGGATTATCCTGCTGCATATTATTATATCCGTGACCGCTTTCGCGCACAGGTCCTTATTCCTAATTTTGTAGCACACCTGTTTCTTCCGCCACGCCTTCTGCCCTGTAACGTTCATCGCAGCGTTCATTCGTAAGGTTTTGCGGGTTTATGTATGCATGTATGAACGGCAGGTATTACTATTCGAACAGAAAGGGACTCACTCGTGTCCACGGTGTAGGAGATCATGTTGTATCCTTCCGGTGGAGTGTCCCGCTCGTTAATCACCACGATATCCTCGACCACGCAGTCAGGCTGGCCCTCAGTCTTCGAGAAGCAGATGTATCGACCCTTCTTCTTGATGAACAATCCGCTCTCCCTCCACAGATCGGCGTCGGTATCCTGATCGTAAGTTCTCGATACCTTAACGAGACGCGTACACGAGATTAGCGAGAAAGATAAACAAGTAAACAAATTGAATTAAAATAAATTAGCGTTGTTCGTACCACTGTGAAATTTGGTGGACACTTGTCCAAGTCTTCCACAACGCTAATGGCAGTTATTGGTCTGTCATCTGGCAGTACCGCCGACACCTGATGAACCAACATCTTGCAGTTGGTCTTCTTTAACATCCCTGTGATCGCGAGTACCTAATTAATTCGTTCCTTCGATTAGATTGGATTTTCCCCGACGTAACGAGTGAGTGCACATAGAAAGATACTAAGACTGCTAAGAAAAGCGATTACTCAATTTGATCTTGTTCTTTTACGTAACAGTCACCTTCAACAAGGAATACTTTCCCGATAATAGTTTTACAATATATTTCATCATAAATGTGAGCAAAAAAAAACTCGTAGTGCTGGCATTAACTCGAGGAAAACAATTTATATGAAGAATATAACATTGGATTAAAAAAAATCATGAATAATAAGCAAATCGAACGTTTATTTCAGCTTTATATTATCGATTAAATTACTCGGATTCAGAATACATTTTGAATAAATCTGACGATGTATACTTCCGGATATAGAAGTCATGAAATATTTAAAACAAGTAATATATTCGCTCGATTCAAATGATTTACAACACGTATTTTTCTGCATATAATTGCGAGCATTAAACATTGAATCAACAAAGCACGCTGGGTATATCGTTACACCGCGAATACGTCTGCATTCGATTAAACATTGCACCCCGTTGTATGTCACAAGTCGCAATAACACTAAGGAAGCAGGATGATTATCGTTGCCATTAGGAAATTCACGCTCGAGTGTTTATTAATATCTACGAGATTAGATACGCATACTGGCGGCCTATCATCGGTGATCGCGAGTAGAACAATAGCGATCGAAAGTCCGGAGGGAGAAAAGAAGACGGGGGGGAGGGGGAGAGAAAAACACGCGGCGGCGATGTCATGGAACGAAACTCCGACGGATCGTCGTAAAAAATAATCATTAAAAAAAAATGGCGATCGTATTCCAAAAATATCCGTAACGTGACCGACATTCTCCGCTCCACGAGCTTTCCGAGGCACGAGGCGATCGACTATGAAACTCTTCGTTTAATCCCACGTAACGTAGCGACCCGATCGAATCTCCCCGGTGCAATGCACTCGGGAGATCCTCGACCCGACGGCGCGCGTACTATTCGGCGAAGACGTAGCGGGTGAGTACAATCGAGAACGAGAATTCTCGACCGACGCCTTTTATTTCGAGATGATCTGCCGTCGAGTCTGCGGTCCCCGCGTGTTATCGCGTTAATTAGCGCGAGAGTAATCGTTAGTGTGTCGAAGTGGTGGATTTACGAGGCGTTCGATTGAATGAGTGCCCGAAAGACGTCATCGTTCTAGGCCAGGCCCTCTAAGAACGTTCAATAAAAGCACGAAGCAAAAAGCAACAGAACACTGAGAGCAAGAGTCTTGTTGAATTAATTGGAAATCTGATAGGTTCGACCAGATTCTGGTTGAATCAATTGGAAATCTGATAGATTCAACCAGGATCACTATCTGTTTTCTTATAGTTTCTGTATTTTTGTATCATTACCACATGCACTGAAAAAAAAGAGTCTTATTGAATTAATTGGAAATCTGGTTAAATCTATGAAAACCTAAGAAAACAGAGAGTGAGGTAAAATGTAGCAAAGAAAAAAGAAAGACAAAATAAAATCTACACACGAAAAAAGAAAGAGAAGAAAATTAGACGAGAGAGGGAGGGAGAGAGTTCGTCTTCCTCATTCGTTCTCGAAATCGATCTGTTAACAATTAACATAACAGAGGCTACGGCAAAGTTGACGTTACACCTGCTTCGAAGCAGTTTAACTAATCAATCGAAGGAAAGAATTTTACCGAATTGACCGATCGGAGAATACTTCGTAGCGTCAAATTTGATCCGTAGCTGGAGGAATGAAAGGCGATACGTACGTATTGACAGCGGGGGCGGGGTTGAACAACCCGGGAAAGGCGAAATGAGGAAAGACGAGACGCAAAGTGGAATGGCGATGTACGTTCGCGGTGGAATGTGTCGGCGTATTTAGTCGTCTTAAGAAATGCGTGACTAAGTCTCCCGCTCTCTCCGGACGACAGCTAAATCTCCGTTCTCTCAACCCCCCTCTCTCTATCTCTCTCTCTCTCTCTCGCACTGTCAAGAATTAATTCGTGTTTTGCGAAACATCGCATGGCAATCATTTCGCAATCATCGGGGAAATCCGAGGGACGATCTCGATCGGGCGGTCATCGCTCGACGCCTCGTCAGCTGGCTCAATAAGTTGGCCCGACGATGTCATCTTTCTATCTTTATCGTTCATAGAAACGAGGATGGGAATTACGAAAAGTGCTCTCTAACGTCCTCGTAAACGCGTAATACGCTTCGGAAACATGCCAATTTCTGCGAGCCGTTCTCGGCGAGGTTTGAAAGAACACGCAAATAGCGCGAAACTCGCTCCGTCAGGACGAACGCGGAGATCGTCACACGATTACAACGAGAAGAGAAAGAGAAGAAGAGGTGAAGCGAGAGAAAGATAGAGAGAGGACACGAGATCGACCCTCACGACGATGACAATCGGAAAATTCACTCGACTCATCAGCCCGAGCAAGTCGTCGCCCGCACAAAGAATCTCACCGCCACCACGTTCGATGCTAAATTCGGAAGGATGGATATATGCGCCTGTTTATTTGTCGTTAAAGAGACGACGGGGCTTAAGACTAAGGTACGTCAGAGTATCGGAAGAGCGCGCGATAGCGATAGCGGGTACCGGCTGATACCGGGTGCAGCAGATAAATAATAGAGCCCGAAGCGACGCGACGGAGGGGAGGAGGAGGCGCGAAGGGGCCCGGCGTTCAAGGGCGTGCTCTCGAGGAAGAGAGGTCGTTGGAAAGAATGGACGAAGTGCCTCCTCCTCCTACCCTTCTTTCACGAATTATATTAGACGTGTCATCGGCCGCTCGATAAATAGATAGATAGAGAGAGAGAAGCTGACCTTTTCGCGGCGCCGCGCTGCAACGTTATTCACTTCCTCCTCCTCCTCCTCTTCTTCGTCGTCTTCGTCTTCGTCTTCCTCACACGATCGCGCACCTGACGCAACGGCGGCGACGACGACACGACGCGGGAACGCAGCTCCTGTCACCGGCGCTCATATTTCGGTACGAAAAACGAGGCGAGGGACGATGACGTCAATCGACGACGGCGACGACGACGACGGCGGCGGGCCGCACTCCTCACCGTCGTCCGTCCGACGACGACGCGCCTTGCGAAACTGCCCGAAAACGCTCCGAACGCTCACGAGGCCACCGAACTCGGGCGGGAGCCAGAGTCAGGATACTCTTGTTGCAGACGAGCGACCGTCCCTCTTTCAACAATATTCTCCCCACCAGGGGTTAAACGCCAATATTAGCCCATACTAGCGGTGCTGTCTCTATAGAAAAGACGGCTGTGCTCGTCTGCGACATGGCAAGCCTGGGTACGCGTCGTGTCGACGCGCATGCGTCTACTGCGTGCTTTTGTCATGAAATAAGAAAGTAACCTATGAAGTAGCAAGAGTCACACACTTTTGCATACAGGAAAAAGGAGGATTTGCGAATGAAAAAGACTAGTGTCCCAATGGACTAGAGGATGTGGGATTTTAGCTAACGCTCTTTGCAGTCCCCAGCTTCGATGTCAGGCGAAGTAAACGTCACATCGCGGTCTTTTTTATGGGATCGAAACATGGGATCGTGGACATAGCGCCACACGTGGATATGGAACTATTGGAACCAAGCTCTACCATGAATTTCAGTCACGGTGAGCACGAAAATACTGTCCTCCCAATCGCCGAGACACCTCGTTTCGCGAGAGAGTCTCGGATATTTCCATATCGCTTTGAAACGGGCCACGTTATCTCGTGAAATATTGTTTATGAAAAGCGAGCCGAAACTCTAAGTTTGAATCTGACACAAATCGTTATTTTTCGTAGGTATGTGGGCGCACACGTTGACGGTGCAAAACAATCAAAGTTTGATAAACAGGTGTTGGAGATGAAGCGGCTGCTATTGTTATAATATAAACAATGAATCAGACCTGCTGTCCTCAGTATACCATTAGGTAATATTATCAACTCCCAAGTTTTAGAGAGAAATAATTTTGTACCTTGAATGAGATTAATTAAAGTGACACATTAACGACATGAATAATCATTTTCATGTGTTTCACACATAGATGCGAAGTGTTAAATTTTAGGATATCAAAGTCCCAGAAGAAAATTCTAAAACGCATGACTAAATTTTTGAAATAAATTGACAAATGATAGTTCTGGAAGTACAAGTGAAGATCAACAAAATAATATAGGTAATATTTTTGGAATTTTGATCTATGTTTATAATAATTTATGTGAGATATATAATTTACCAGTTCTATAATATTTATAGATATAAGCAATGAAGAGGCATTAAACTATTCTAAGCATTTGACAAAAGAGCAGAAAGATAAATCTCAGATTGAGTCCGTCGATGATGAAGTCGGTGGAAGATTGTCCATTAATTTAGTAAAAAACGGAAACTCTGAAAAATTTGACTTCTGCATTGAGTAGCAATCAAGCGCAGTTAACAAATTCCAACAGCAAAAATACCTTGCACGTTAGAAGTGAGATGACCGATGTGGTACCTTGCAAGAAGGCCAAATTATTACGCAGAGAACGTAAGAAAAATAAGTTGCTGGTTCAAGGTAAATTACAGAGTGAAATCGACCTTATTATGAAAGAAAAGAAACAACAAAATTGCGTTAAGAAGGAAATGGAAGAATTGTTCGAGGAAGTATACACTGGAGTAAGGAAGTTAGATGTAATACAATATCAACATTAAACTTCCAAATCAGTATTTATTAGGTGATTTTTTAATTCTTATTAATAGGTAGTAAAATAAGTTGAAAATTTAATAATAGCTGTAAATATTTGTTAAATAATGCTATTATTAAGCTAGCTCTATATTTAATGTTTAATTATATTGCAATCACGAAATTGAATCATATCATTTTTCTGTTTTTATTTTACTCGATTTTGATCTGATTATAAACTAATTGCAATGAGTTTATGCGTATCTTATTACAATAGTTATTTTCTTTTTCATCCGATTAGAGATTGGTGTTAAGTTATTTATTTTTGTAAGTTGAAACTGGTTTAAACTGCCCCAATGAGCTCCGAATACCTAAAGACTCCGAAAGAATTTTATGAGCTTTACAAAAAGTATCAGAGCACGATACATGGTGTGTCGTTTGAGAAACTCAGAGCAATTTTTCTAAATCTAAATCATATTTAAAATCTATCGTATTTAGGTAAAACTATCCCTACTTTCGATTTAAATTACACATTTTTTACTGTCAGACTGTTAAAGTTTTCTAAGTTCTGCATTGTAATTATAAGAGCAAAATGTATTGGATATTTGGTATTAGAAATATAAAACTTCAAAATATAAGCTTTTACTTTTCTTTACATTATGAAATTATTGCTATCTACGAGATATATTCAGCATTAGAAAAATACGCCTTACTATTGGAATTTATTTCTTATTTCTGTTTCAGTATTAGAAGATTCTAATATGCTATTGCAATTATTTTTATTTAAGGCGTTATGAATATTAATGAAAAATCAAGTATTTAATTAATCAATCAACTTAATGATAATTTTCTTTTAAAATAGAGCAATATTTTATCTCGCATCACGTTTATCACATATCATTTTGTTCCACGTATACATGACGTATAAATTCAAATAATTGATTTGATAAAAATTGACTCACCGATTGCTGTCGCTGCTCTTGCTGCTGATGCTGCTGCTGCTACTGCTACATTCCTTTTCCAGAATACCGAGTCGCTCCACATGAATACCGCTTTCTGCTGACATCATCCTGTTATTGTCGAACCGCACATTAATAACGATCGCCCGATCATTCGGCAATTCCGATATTACAAATAATATATCACACACGAATAAAACGTAAGCCGCGCACGAGAATTTCACTTGGTGCGAACGTTACATTTGAAAAAATACGTAAAAAGGCTCGCGTATCGTTTGTTAGCGCCACGGCACTCTCAACACTACACCGTACCTGCGCACAATTCGAATCCGAACACACGAGACACGCACGGACTCAAGGAACGTCCGACCGGCGCTGGAGCGCAAAGAAACATGGCGGCAGCAGCGTACGGGACGTACGTGACCGTTGGCCGGCAGACTCGGCGGTACTCGGCGCTAGTCGGCGCCACTCGGCGGTTGACCGCCGCGCCTGCGCCGAGTAGCGCCGAGTCACGTACGTACGCCGCTGCCGCCGCCATGTTGCTCCGCGCTCCAGCGCCGGTCGGACGCATCGGACGTTCTGTCGACTTCGTGCGTGTCTCGCGTGTGTCTCTCGCGTATTCAGAATTCGAATTGTGCGCAGCTACGATGTTGAGACTGTGAGAGTGTCGTCGCGAGCCATGTGAGATCGTAACAGAGTACGTAACAGAGGTCGTATGTGTAAAGCGCGGCATCGTGCATTCAGTTTCGAGTAAAGTGTTCGCGTGCGCGTTCGAACAAAAGTGTTTGCTCGAAGGGGACGTTCGGTAGATAATCGCGAGTGCCAATTAAAAGTGAAGTACGTGCTACTAGTCGTTGTGCGAGCACGAAATTCTCGAAACGAATTTGTGTCCGTTCGTTGTATCTCGGCGCGTAATTTTCATTCGACCGCTTTCCTCGGCCTGCGTTTCCACAAAGTTACGTGACGTCATGCCACTTTCGTGCCACGTTGATTTTCGTTCCGGGCAAAGTTTTCGTGTGCGCGTATTCGCTCGAGGAGTGTCGTACGCAATCCGTTCGATAGAATGTTGTGCCAATAATTAAACTTTATTAGTCGTCGCGCAATCATACAGAGATACAAAACTCTGGGAGCGAATTGATTTACTTCTGTTCAGTGTGTCTTGACGTGCCGTACTTTTCACGTATTTTTCTAAATGTAACGGTTGCGCCAAGTGAAATTCTCGCGCACGGTTTACGTTTTACTCGTGTGTGATATATTATCCATAATATCGGGAGTGCCGAATAAAGTATCGGGCGATCGTTATTAATGTGTGGTTCGAAATAGCAGGATGATGTCAGCAGAAAGCGGCATCCATGGAGCGACTCGGTATTCCGGAAAAGGAATGTAGCAGTAGCAGCAGCAGCATCAGCAGCAGGAGCAGCGACAGCAATCGGTGAGTGAATTTTTATCAAATCAATTATTTGAATTTATATCATGTATATGTGGGACAAAATGATATGTGATAAACGTGATGCGAAATAAAATATTGTTCTATTTTAAAAGAAAATTATCACCAAGTTGATTGATTAATTAAATACTTGGTTTTTCATTAATATTCGTAACGCCTTAAATAAAAATAATTGCAATAGCATATTAGATTCTTTTAAAACTGAAACAGAAATAAGAAATTAGAAATAAATTCCAATGGTAAGACGTATTTTTCTAATGCTGAATATATCTCGTAGATAGCAATAATTTCATAATGTAAAGAAAAGTAAAAGTTTATATTTTGAAATTTTATATTTCTAATACCAAAAATATCCAATACATTTTGCTCTTATAATTACAATGCAAAACTTAGAAAACTTTAACATTCTGACAGTAAAAAATGTGTAACTTGAATCGAAAGTAGGGATAGTTTTATCTAAATACGATAGATTTTTCTTACGTTCTATGCGTAATAATTTGGCCTTCTTGCAAGGTACCACATCGGTGATCTCACTTCTAACGTGCAAGATATTTTTGCTGTTGGAATTTGTTAACTGCGCTTGATTGCTACTCAATGCAAAAGTCAAATTTTTCTGAGTTTCTGTTTTTTACTAAATTAATGGACAATCTTCCACCAACTTCATCGACAGACAAAACATCAATCTGAGATTTATCTTTCTGCTCTTTTGTCAAATGCTTAGAATAGTTTAATGCCTCTTCATTGCTTATATCTATAAATATTATAGAACTGGTGAATTATATATCTTACATAAATTATTATAAACATAGATCAAAATTCTAAAAATTTTACCTATATTATCTTGTTGATCTTCACTTGTACCTCCAGAACTATCATTTGTCAATTTATTTTTCAAAAATTTAATCATGCGTTTTAGAATTTTTTCTGGGACTTTGATATCTTAAAATTTAGCACTTCGCATCTAAAATGATTATTCATGTTGTTAATGTGTCACTTTAATTACTCTCACTTAAAGTATAAAATTATTTTTCTTTAAAACTTGAGAGTCGATAATATTACCTAATGGTATACTGAGGACAGCAGGTCTGATTCATCGTTTATAACAATAGCAGCCGTTCCATCTCCAACCCCTGTCTATCAAACTTTGGTAGTCTTGCAGCGTCAACGTGTGCGGCCACATACCTGCATACGAAAAATAACGATTTGTGTCAGATTCAAACTTAGTCAGAGTTTCGACTCGCTTCTCAACAATTTTTTACGAGATAACGTGGCCCGTTTCAGAGTGATGTGAAAATATCCGAGACTCTCTCGCGAAACGAAGTATCTCGGCGATTGGGAGGACAGTATTTTTGTGCTCACCGTGACTGAAATTCCTGGTAGAGCTCTTGCAGTAGCCACACCGATAGCCCTCGTGTTCCGCGTAATATTCTACGATACTGTATGACTGCTGTTGGAAGGCCATCCCGACGACTTTCCTCGTTCGTGTGGTTTGTTGCTCACAGATATAGCATGGAACAGAACTAAATAGTTATGGACATAGCATAGAAGAGACCCAAAAAGTCATGCACGTTACCTACGGGATTCATAGATATTTGACTACATAGTTCAATGTGCACATTTTATGCACATAGAGGTGCTGATGGATGAAAACACCTAAAACGACGCGATGACCGCTCTCACAGGAGTCACAGCCATCACAGGTTCCTCTTTGCCATTTGCTAACACTTACTTTATTGCGCATGTACAAGAATACGTTATATTTGTACTCCAGCATAAATCATAATTTCCGCAGCAGACGCTGGCATACATCAGCAGACATCTGGCAAACGTCACAATTGAAACTTGTACTTGTACCCGGCTTTCAGCCGTCATCGCATATTTTACATTTCTAACTATTCGAAGCAGTTATCTAATTCACGCTTAGTTCTCCGGAAAACAGATATCACCACTTGATACGATATGACGAATTCCAATAAGTCGGATCCTTTTTATTACTCTATGAGCGGTATCAGAGAAGAAGATGAGGTTAGTTTTTACCACTGTATATTTTTTTTCTCTCAAAGAACAAACATGCGCGCGTGTAAGCGCGCACTATTTGTTTTTCATATGTAGATCTTTTACCTAATGAAATAAAATTGACAGGAATTAAATTCTAAAAAATTAAATCAGAAATATAAATATAGAATGATGTTAGTTAAAAGCCAATATTTTAGTAAACATTATAGGGTTATTCGTGTGAAAATACAAGAGTATATTATTTAAATAAATTTACAATAATAAATGCTTCTAATGTCATGTTATGGACTATATCGTTTATTATCAATTCTCTTGATACATTATCGACTTTATAAAATTATTTCAAATTGTTGGAATCTGAAAGTCTCAGAAATTTAGAAATTTTCAGATAACTCCGTTTGTTGATTATATTATCTTGATTACTTTATTCAATTTTTGAGATTCTTGATTTTCACTCTTACTCAAATAGCACACAATATTTACAAACGATTTTACAAAGTATTTAGAATAATTATTTAAATATTTTATAAATGTTTACTAAAATATTTCCTAAATTATAAATAAATATCTTTATGATCTTATGTTAAACATATATAGATTATTGTAAATATTTATCTTAAAAATATTTTTAATATTTGTATAAATATTAATTTCTTTATTTACTTATAAATGTATAAAATATTTGGTCTCTCTGTTTTTTATATTTTATTTTTATATTGAATAAAAATTTGATAATTTTTTTTAATATACAAAATTAATATGTAGAAAATATTAGTTGTATAATATTTTTAAAAATAGTAATAAACATTTTTTAATATTTATTATAGGTATATCTTAGAAATATTTCTTTTATTTTGTTTTATTTCTTTTAAAATAATATTATTTGTTATTTATTATAATATTGTGTACTGTGTGATCAAATTTTCAAAGAAGTTTTAAAACATTTTTGAAATTTTAGATAGTTTAACAATTTTCTTATATTTGTTTGATGTTTTATAAATTTTAAATTTAGATTTAAATTAAATTTAGATAAAATGTAAATAAAACTTTTTCCAGAAATTGTTGGAACCAATTAGGTACATTCTTCAAGTTCCTGGAAAACAAATAAGAGCGAAATTAGCAAAGGCTTTTAATTACTGGCTGAGAATATCAGACGAGAAACTTCAAGCGATTGATGATATAGTAAATATGCTCCACAATTCGAGCATTGTGTAAGTTTTGCGTTTTTTTACATAAATATATTTTGTTTTCACCAAATTCTTCACAAAATGTACGAAATATCATAAACTCCATAATCCTACTTCTAGTTCATACAACTACTTTCTATCTTCTACACATCCTTCTGATTGTTTATAATAATAAATTTTGTATTATATAAGAATTGTAACTCCTTGAAAACAATTTTAATTTAGACAGAAATATTCTCCACATTTTGCAAGCATTAAGTGGAACGCGTAACATATAATATTTAGCTTTGCATTCCTATCTCATCGCTTTCTAAGAATTAATTAGTTTCTCTTTTAATTTTTTTGCAGGATTGACGATATTCAAGATCATTCTATTATGCGCAGAGGTATTCCCGTTGCACATTCAGTTTACGGAATTGCTAGTGCATTAAGTGCTGCAAATTACTTATTATTTATTGCTTTGGAACGAGTTGTTAACTTACAACATCCAGCGGTAAGTGAAACATTGTAAGTGATAAATATTCTCAAATAGAACAGAAAAGTCAAAATAATATTAATTTGACATTATATTGATAAGTTTATGTTGTTTTTTAGTAATAATTGAAATCTGATCTCCATTTAAGAATGACTTTATATTAATTTCTTTTTTTCTTATGTGGTTTTCATTTTTAGAAAATAGTTTTTCGATTGTGTATATAATAAATATGCTTATTATTATGAAAATATATAATATGGATTATTGTTAGACCGATAGATGATCAATTGAGAAAATCATGAAGTCTTTTCCTCGAGTACATCTTTTAGTTTTGTTATATGTATTTAAAAATGTGAAGCTAATCAATGAAATTTATTTTAGTAATAAAGCGAAATTGAAAAGTTTTTTTTATCGTGATTAAGAAAACATTACAAATTTTATACCATTTAATGTTTCAACGTTTGTTATTTTGACAAATAATTTTGACAAGTATGACAATTTGGTCATATTTTAATATTCTTTTTTAATTATGTGTTCTCTTTATCTAGATTATTAAAAAACTACTAAAACTAACGTTGATTTTTTACGAATTGGATAATGTTTTCATATATTGTAAAATAAAAATAACAATATAAAGAATAGACATTAAAAAAATGTTTATTATTTCTTCTTAAAGTCTGTAAAATTAAAATTCTTCAAGGACGCACATTATTTTTTTATGGTACCAGTATCTTTTGCTACTATTTTTGAGTGTTTTAAATTTTATTTATTATTACACAAAGCTCAAAAGACAAAAAAATAAAATTTTATAGAGATATTTAAAATAAAAAATTTTTAATGTTTGATAATATTTTGAAATGCTATTATACATTTTTAAGTTAATACATATTATATATATGTATTAAATAAATAAGAAATAAAAACTGCAATAGTATAATAATATTATTAGGCAACGAAAGTATATATGGAACAACTCCTGGAGCTTCATAGGGGTCAGGGAATGGATATTTTTTGGAGAGATAATTTTATCTGTCCAACTGAGGAAGATTACAAGACTATGACAATAAGAAGTAATTATTAATATTTATACAAACCTTTATTTTATATATATGAGAAAGTTATTTATGTAAAAAAAATTTAAACATTAATTTTGTAGAGACTGGTGGGCTTTTTAACTTGGCGGTAAGATTGATGAAATTGTTCTCAACTTGTGAAGAAGATTTTTCTTCAATAATAGCTACTTTAGGATTATACTTTCAAATACGTGATGATTATTGCAACTTATGTCTCGGGGAGGTAAGCGATAATATTTGATCTAATAAAATATAAATTTGAATTAACTAAATTAATTTTTTTTCTTTTCACAGTACACCGAGAATAAAAGTTATTGTGAAGATTTGACCGAAGGAAAATTTAGCTTTCCAATTATCCATGCGCTTATGAGCAATCCTGATGATAGGCAGATAATAAGTATCCTTTATTAAATGTTTTTTTTTTAATATTTACTTTATTATCACATTATACTATATTAAAATGTTTACTAAATAAATTATTGTAGTATCTAAATTTTATAAAGTGAAAATATTGCCACTACATTTTTCCAGCAAATTAACACCCTAATAAGAGTTAAAGTTTACGGAAAAAAAAACTTTTATAGAGTGAACTTTAATTTTTATTCGAATAGAAAATACTCGAAAAATTGTAGTGGCAGTATTTTCACTCTATAAAATTTAGAGAGTACACAAACATCTAGTGTTGGCTCGTATAGGCATTATTCAATATATGTTTTAAAAATATTTGTGTTATACAATTAATACAATTTTGTCACTAATTATCCTTTGTACTTTTTAAAAGCTTTTGCAATTCATAATTTTTCTTTAACAATGCTTGTTAGATATTTTAAGACAACGAACAAAGGATATTGAGGTGAAACGTCATTGCATTAAATTATTGGAAAGATTTGGCTCCTTTAAATACACGAGAAACGTACTCGAAGAACTGGACTCGACTGCAAGGGCTGAAATTGAACGTTTAGGTGGAAATCCACTCTTAGTGAAGATTTTGGATGAACTGAAGAATTGGGATACTATAGATGCGCCTAAAGACCTCTTAACTGGAACGTTTTAAATAAAAAATTGTTTATTTTTTGCAAAGTAATGAGCATAGCATATAAACTTTTTTCATAATATAAAATAGTTGAATTAATAATGCAAGCAAAGGAATAATATATAAGAGATTATATAAAAACAAATATCATATACAAATATACAATAACAGTAAGTTAATTATTTGACTGATAAATGTTTTAAATATAACCCACACAGCACACATCTTTCAGAAAGCTCTCTGAAAGATATCCGAAGGATATTTTCTGCCAAATATTTTTCAGAAAGTTTTTTGAAATATGTGCTGTATGGGAAAGATAAATTTAAGATTATCTATTTCGGTCTGCAGCAAATCTTGGTGTTCAATATAATTTTTTATTAATTTTAATATTCTTAGCTTATATAAACTGCGCGCCGACAATTTTGTTAGTCTTAAAACACAGTTCAATAAAAAATCCAGGTCCAAATTCTGGCTGAGGATTATTTTCCGCAATAAATTATTTATAATTTTTTTTGCCCAACATTCGTCCAAATGTGCATATTAGCTACGTAGTTTTATATGCATAATTTTCGAGGTCAAGGAGATATCGCGTTCGAGGATCACCGTCTCTCAGCCTTCTCTCTGATTCAGACAGACTTACAGAATGTATACCGATATGATGATCTCTAATCACATGGACATGTGAAAAGTCGATACGACAGATATTTTAACTTGAATAGTCAACTTTAACAAATAAAATTTCGTTTTATGACCAGAGCTTTTTCAGTCAGATTTTTTATTTTGTACAAAAACACATAAAATAAACTCAAATTTATCAATATTGATTTAGAAGGTACTAAATTAAATACTTAAGATAAATTGTGAATTATCTGATGATAAAGAAAACGAATAATCTTACACGAGATTGTGCTTACGAATATTATGATGAAGATCCTGATGTTTTAAAAGATCTCATTGAAAACTTCCTGTCTTTATGATAACAGTGTAATAGATTTTAACAAATCAAAAAAAAGGAACAAACATGGATGTAATTTTTACTATTTAAAAATTATCAGATAATTCTTTATTTTTTAAATAAATTATTAATTTTATATTTTATAAGTCTCATCGATTACATTTTTTAAATTTTGTTTTCACTTTATTTTGTTTTTATTATAACATTTTTTATTGGTAATTACTTAGAATTTTGGATTGAATAATATATTTCAAGTTTATATACATGTTGAGTTTAATTACAGTTTCATAATAACTTTATGAATTGCCAATTGCATTAGATGACAAAAAATTTACATTATACGTTTTATTTAGCTATTAAATTTTTTATTTTTAGTACCTTTTTTAAAATTTTATTTCCTGTTACGAATGAAATAAACATGAAATATGTTTGCTTGAGCATATACTTCTTCATAACTTCATGTAATTCAACAATTGTGTTCATATTTTTGTACTTTTAATACAAAAATAAAACAGTAAAAATTATATTGAATGTATTATTTATATTGTATTATAAAATGTATTATTTATATTACATATACATATCATATACGATAATATCTCATATTGCCACGTGTATGTTCGTATTGCCACGGAACTTCACCTGCAAATGATAACAAATATTTAGTTAGTACCTGGTAAAATATCTCTTTTTGATCATATACTTTGTGAAATAACCTGTGTGCATTGCATGGTCTTAAATGACAAATTTAATTCTTTATTTTTATCTGTCCATCTTCGCGATATTATTCTTCTCGTATTATCATGATCAATAAAGTTTGATAAACAGTATGTTTGTTCGCATAATGGTTTTTTTACATTTTCTGTTATTAAAAATGTGTAAATTTATGCACACCATAACACGTATCACTCAACTGATGGATCAGCATAAATTAATTGGAAATATTTGCCATTTTAATACTAAGATATCAAAAATATTTTTAATTGTACTACGTATTGCACGCAATAAACGATAATTAAATATAATTCTATTTTTACTTACGTATCGGCCAAAATAGGGACGCATAACATTTTTATGCAATTAAACTTTTGTATTATACTCAATAGTATATTAATAAAAAAAGTTTAGAATTAAATTTATGCAATTACCTGAATATCATAATAAAATAAGCTGCTCTGAAGCAAGACTCGTCAATATATTTTTCGAAAATGTGGCCCTATCTTAATATTAAATTTAAAGTTTTTTTCATTCTGGTATACTTGAAAAACATCTGCACCTTTCAACTTTTGAAAAAGATGATTAAAATCTTGATTAAATCTTATTTTCAGTTAAATCATATCAATTTAATCATGAAAGTGACTCTATATTTCTGCTAAACAAAAAGACAATTATTTTACTATTCCATAACGTTTCTAACATCATAAATAAATTTATTCCATTTTTCCAAAATATCCCAAATTCTAAATTGACATTCTACGGAGTTAACAAACTATAAATAGGTTCATCAGTGTACTCAAGCATTCTCTACCAAAATTTTACTTGGGCCAATGTCGTTTATAAGATAAAATAGATAAATTGTTTAAACTGCGAGACATTGTATAGCCATGAGACAAACGCGTAGTTTATTATTGGATGAAAAATACAACTTAACAAATGTTTCATTTCTGACACAATACACATAAAAAACAAAAGAAAAGTCTGAATTTGCAAACTGACACTAAATCTCTTAAGTCAATATTTTGAGTTAATTAACCAAGTTGAGTTTCTCTATTTAATACTTATACAGTATATGATTTTGTAAAATTTTCGCACAATTGCGCGTTAAAAATAAATACTATTTGCAATTAATTGAGGGACTCAATTCAGAATCGTATGTAGCTCTTTGTAATGATTTTGCTTTTAGTTGAATCGTTTGCGAGATATAATTATTTAAAAGTTTATTCATAACAAATCTTTTAAATTTACATATTGCAACAATACTTATACGAACAAGGCTCAGTCAAGTTTAAAATTTGTGACTCTATCAAGAGTTATTTATAATGGTTGCATAAAAGGTGTATCCTTCTCACTTCCAAACAATCGTTTGTGAGTTATAGGTATTTTTTATATATATTTGGCTAATTGCATTGATCTCAAATTCATTTTTGAAAGCACACATTTATGTACTTGGCGTATCTTTATTACATTTTTGAGGTTTAATTTTGTGCCGTTCTCGCAGTGGTATATTTTAACACAATACGCAGAAGCAGTCGTTAAATGTTTTTCATTTTACATATTTATATACGTGCAAATTTCGCCAGGGAAAAAATCTTTACATTAAGGATCAAATTATATATCGGAGAAGATCTAATTTTATCAATCGGCATGTAAATTGAAATGCTAAATGCTAAGAAAGAAGAAAGTACAAATTGAAACAACTATAAAATTATTACTTCTTAACATTCATTTAGGTAAATAATAGTTTTTTTATTTACAAATATTACACGCACTTTTAATTTAAATGTAATTTGCCGGTTTTCGAATTGAGAGCGTGGCGCAATGCACGAAAAGCCGGTAACGTAAATGATTATACAGAAAAACCGCACAGTATATATTCATATCATATTTAATAACTTGAAATACAAAAAGAATATTTGAGTACAACAAGAATTTAGCGAATTATTGAATAATTCGTAATTTAACAGCTCATTCGCACGCAGCTCAATCTTCTAATCATTAATAATATTTTGTGCATGTAATTACTTCAAGAATCTTGAAATATCTGCTTTGATGTATAATGGATCGTTATTACAAATATTTAATCGTATGAACTAATTCCGCTTATTGTGATATCAAAAATATAAGGTTGCAACAAAGCTCTATGAAATAAAGAAAATAATAAAGTTTACTTATCAGACAATATATAAAATGTAAAATAGATCATTTGGCGTTTACTTATTTCTACAATATCTCTATGGCCATGCCTATAATACCTATGCATATTACACGTCAAATATTTTGGTAAAAAAATATGCCCAAGTATCCATATCCCTTTGCTTCACAGTGATAGTCTGATGCATGCTTGGCATTCGTTTTTTTTCTTTTTTAAGCGAATTAAAATTTGCATAGAGGTTCACACGAAATTTTCCCTCCCACGGGTACGACCTTGTCGTGGTGGGAGGGCTCAGTACTCCGAGGGCTTGAATGCCTGTGGGGGAAGCTAACTGTACCCATTGCACTTATTAGGCTTGTTTTTTATTCCTGCACTGTTGCACTAGTGCAATAAGTAAGAATGAGAAAAAATATATTTGTCTTATTCTAACTTATTGCACCAGTGCAACAGTGCAGGAATAAAAAACAAAACTATTACGTCGTCAATCGTCAAAATTATGATTCGTCGCGCCGTGTTAACGCGGTTCGGGAGTGCCGACCGATTTAGTTGAAAACGAAGTTATGTTATTCGCGAGTGTCCTGTGCAACAAGAGGATGAGGAGACGCAGGCCTGGGAAATGCATCAAGCCCCGGCAGAGCAACCTTGGGGTGAGTATGATTATTATTTGCATAGAATTATTAGTTTTCTTCCTATTCGATTTTTCCTTGATAAATTATAAAGAAGATAACGTCACGTAAAGTTTTACACAATTTGAATTTTATAAACTTCTTTTCTTTCGAAAAATATTGATTATACGTTGATTATATAAATAATTGAAAAAATAAATAATTTAACCCGTAACAATTATCTCTCATCTAATATTAATAGTCGCGAGCTCTGTTTTAATTTGAATTTAATTTGTATTTAATGAACATAAGTACAGAGTTGCAAGCCGTATTTTTTTTTTCAATATCAAATGTTTTTTTTGTCGTGCTTTAATTTGGACTTTGCATTTGTTTGTTACAGAATCATCGTAGCGACGTTGCTGAATATCTCTGCCGCTGCACATCGGTCGGTGAGTGATGAATAAACTTTTAAATTTGGGGTAATAGATCTGTGACAAAATTTTACTTCAAATATAATGTAGAAATGTTTGCTATAATGCTGCAATAATAATATTTAAATATCATATTTATTTCATGGATCTATTGCCTCAAAATCAGCTGCCTGTGGAGGAGTTGCTCCGCTTCTGGAAAGAAGCGCGGCTTTGCTAGGGCAGTTAACAACGCGGAGGCACAATTGAGGACTTGATCCGAGTGCCAAAGTGGGCCTCGCAGGAGGACCACCTCCGATGTTGTTATTATTATATTGCCTCAAAATTGACTAAGATAGATCAGGATTTAATCCTGAATGAATGATATACCTTAACTTACCATGCATATTTAATATGTTATTAAATTTTTTTTTCGGCGCCGTCGCTGTCTCGGTGAGCGTTAGCGATATGAGTTCAATATCAATTAATATAAATTACAAGTATAATAAGAGATACATAATGTATCTTGCATGTGAATGCGCGGAATTGGAGACGCCGCTCTATCTCCAATAAACTATACCGATTAATTCCGTCCAATAACAAACATAAAATAAAATAATTTCAGATCAACTAAATTTAACTATAAACTTAAAATGGTTCAACTCACTCCCTTTTAAAATTTCATTGTTCCCTGGGGTAATCACAGTTGCGATAATTAATCGTCTGAATAGGTTGGTATATTAATATATAGGAATATGTACTCTCTAAATTTCTTAGAGTGAAAATACTGCCACTCCAATTTTTCGAGTGATTTTTCACTCTTTAAGAGTGAAAAAAAATTGGAGTAGCAATATTTTCGATCGCATGGTTTTGGATATTTTTTAAACAAAAGCCAAAAACGAAACTTTAATGTAAGCAAATATAAATGTAAACTAATCAATATGTTTCTTTTACTTTAGTTGTAAGCTTTTATTAAACGTCACATTTATCGCAGCTTTGTATGATAGTATTGATATTATAATAAAATTTCTTATGTAATATCTCTGCAATGAACCCATCTTTTCAAGAACGATCAAAAACGAAGTTTTGAATAATTCACTTAGTAGGTTTTTAGAAAGAATTTATTAGCAATTTTGTATATTGACAATTTAATAGCATTAAATGATCGCTTAAAATGAAATTTTACTGTTTTGTACGTGTCATGCAGTTATATGTATATTATATTTTTATATTTATTCTTTCCTAAAAGACATAACGTATAGAAAATTATACTGTAACTAACGAGTGTCTATTAGAGAAAAATATTCGCGTACATTCATTCCTTCACGCGCACACACGAAGATGCAATATCTCCTATTTCCGCACATTTTCCGTCCTCTTTTGCAGTTTTGTAAATCAATAAAGTCAAACTCTCACTCACATACACACACACACACACACACACACACACACACACACACACACACATACATACATACATACATACACATCTTATCTTTATTCTCATATTTCAGAGAGAATCTGCCTCTCCTATGACACTTTCTCCATTTACACAATTTCAGAAGGCCTCGCGCATTTCTCGCGTTCGTTCTTGCCGCAAACAGAATCAATTGACTTTCTTTGAGATGCGACGAGATCGAGTCGAGGATATCTCTGGTCCATGAAGGACTAAGACAGCGTGGCGATTTGACAGGTCCTCTGCTCCAACTCGCTATCCTCGTCGGATTCGCTGGCCCAGGAGGACCGTCGCTCGTGTCATATCTCGCCGTCGCTGTCCCCGGGACAGCGGCCTGGTCCTGACACCCCGTCATCAAGAACCTCCGTCACCTGGTGAAACAGACAATGATGAATAAGGGGCGAGAAAAAGTGTACATGTATTAAATCAATATTTCGTAAAAAAAAAGAACCAGGAGAGGAAACAAAGTTAAAATTAATTCGCGGAACTTCTCGACCGAGATCTCTCGACCGCCGTGGGTTGCACTCACCAAAACTTCCTCGAAACGATCGTAATTCTCCTGTCTGGCATTCAAGAGGCTCTCGCCTACCGAATCGGTCCCGGCGCTCGATTGGCAAAGATCTCGTCGTCCGAGTGCGCTCGATGCAATATGCAGCAAGGACAGTACTGCCAGTAGGCCGGCTGCAAGCATTATATATATCTGTCAGAGAGCTCTCGGCGAAATAGAACCGAAGAAGCGTCCTTACCCGCGACGTAGGATAGCCAAAGTCTATTGGGTCGCCACGCCAGGACGCAGGACAACGGTAAATAAAACAATGCTCTTCGCCAGCCCCGCGTGACCGCCAGAACGCTGAACCAGCAATGCAAACAGAGAGAGTCCTCGTTCCTGAATAAAAAAAAAAAAAAAACATCAGAACACAATATTGATTTTTTTTGCAGAAAAAAAAGAGAGAGTCTTTGCAAGATTCCCGTGAATCGAATGAATGATGAATCAAAGTTGTATCTTTTCTGCAAAATTTTATTTTAGTTGGATGCAGTTGCATGTCGAGAATCAAATCGATTTGAGATTACATCGCGTTCCCCACTGGCCGATATAGGTAGTTGATAGGTGCACTCCTTCAGACTGAATAAGATGTTCGAGATGTTCATTCAAGGTTTTGTGAAAACATTTGTTTTCATTGCATGAGCTATTATAAGCCAAATTTTTCATAGTTTCATTCTTTGCAGCCGATTTCAGAACAAAACTTCAGGTATTTAAACCGAATTAGAATACCATTTTTTTTTGTTATTTATTAAAATAAACCGAATAATATAATACTAAGATCCGCCTATTTTTAAATTTCGTTAACTTTTGGCTGGTATTTTAGAGTCAAAACATCCTTAAACAGTCTATATAATTTAAATTATTATTACTTAAAATACATTTGCGTTCGCGACGCAACTTATCGGAAATCGCTGCGGTAATCGCATCGAGTAGACGGGAGGAAAATTGTCGAGGAGCGATTTGCCCGAGCCTCCGAGATTATCGGGGAAATTTCCGCGGAGATTATCACGTGCGTTTCGGAGCTATTATTAATTAGCAGTCGCGGTAAACCCATGGGTGAAGTTGCGTAATCAACTCCCACGGTGGATTAATATCATTAGGACGGCAATAAAAAAAAAGGAGAGGACAATTATCTCTGTGCAGCATGCGACCCTTAATACAAAAGTCTTTCTCGTAGCCTTCAAAGATGGTCTATAAAATTAAGACGAGATCAATTGAGAGAGAAACGCGTCGTGTCTTTCAATATTCCTCTAACGATTAACTTGCTGAAATATTTTTAATTGAATTATTCCCGATCGAAGGAGAGAGAGAGAGAGAGAGAGAGAAGGGAAGACCCGATGGATCTTCATCTCCGGCGCGGTTAACGGATATAAAAGAAGACATCTCCGCTCTGGAAATCCGCTTTACACCGTGAAAGCGTAAAGACGTACGCGTTATCCCTGCCTCCCCGCCGTTCAATCGTCTCCGGCGTAGATCGGAGTGATCGATCGCACATTTTAATGGCACCGCCGTCATCGTCGTCGTCGCCGAGGACGACGATAAACTTCCGCGGCAGCGTCGATTCCGACGGACGGATCGCTAGGCTAAGTTACTCGATAAAACCGTCCTGGCGGAACTTCTCTTACCACTTAACTCCCGTTAGATCGCGAAGAATCCTGGCGACGTTGGTCGTCGCGACGCTGATCGATATGAACAGCTTGGATTTGACTTTGGCAAAAACTACTCATCGACTACCCGCGCGACAATCAAGATCGAATCTACCGAAAAATCTAACGAAATTCATCAACTTGTCGATCGAACGAGGGGAGGATAGAGAAGAGGGTATTACGGCCGAGGGTATATATCTCGAGAAATTAACTGTTAAATCGAGGAAGATCTCCCGTGCGCGGCAACGGAATACTCAGCTTCCTAATTAATTGTATACGTCTCCGCGATTAACTTCGAAGAACGCGCGCGAGGAAGTTCCAACAGTTCCTTCTTTGTTTTGCGGGCTGCGTGACGCATTTATCTGGCTTAAGGACTGCTCGTCGTGAAGTCGCTCTATCTAGTTGCCGGTGGTGGTCCACCGCGCTGGTTTTCCTCTCGCCACCTCCCCCCCCTCCCTCGGCGGAAAATACGAGGAAAACTGGGACGAACTTCCGACCCGCTTGGGTAATTGCCGGGGCTGGCTTTGCATCGCTTCTTTTCCGTTTCGTTAACGCTCGGACCAGGGTAATTCCCCGTGGTCTCCTCCACCTCGGCTCCGCCGAGCTTATCGTCCCTGATATACATGCGCGGGTCAATTTCAGGCAATTTGCGAAGTCGCAGTTGTACAACCTCGCGTTACGTTCGTATATGCGCGACACACACACACACACACACACCGTGAGGCTTGTATCAAAATTGAACGCTGTATCTAAAGTCTGATCTCTCAAACTAACCTTCTTTTAGATCCTTTGTAAATTAATTGTTTCATTTCTCACGTTATAGAGTACCTTTTTATACTAATTCGTAAAGAAATCTATACATTGATCTAAAATGATCTAAATATTTGATCTAAATGTAGAACTGAAAAATCCCTCTTTTCAGACCATCAAATATTTATGCAGTTGCTAAATTATCCAAACATCGTGACAAAATTACTTTCGGATCTTTAACTAAATTTTTAGATGATTTCATCAAAACCGATTATTCCGCGTAGAACATAAAATCTTCATTCAAATGTCAAAATGTACCAAAGTTATATTCGTAAAAAAAAAAAAAAGAGGAAAACGTACCTGGTGCAGAGCTGCACGAACAGCGTGATGGCCCAAGTTATCTCGAGAAAGAAGATCACACCCGACGCCGCCCTATAATTAAAAATTAACGAGAATTAACGAACGAAACTACGAGAAGCCGAAGAGACTGAATGTGTGACACAAGACTCCCGTCGATGGAACTTATTGTTATACATCGCAAGCTCGCTCTGCTCAACGAAAATGGTTTCGGACGCAGGGGAGCAAGAGGGAGAGACTGACACGTTGCTGTCAACGAATTTAATTCCTGCAAATTAGGCCCCTACACGCGCAGCTGTTATTCGAAACGATAAATACAATAATTATGAACAAGGTACACGGCAAGAACGGCCCTTTGCTGAACTGTCTAAAAATCTAGAATACAGATCTGAAAATAATTTTGTTAGAATATTTAAATAATTAAGTTGAGCTGATTACTGGAGATGTCAAAAACTTTTCGTAGCCTGCTCGTAATTATCGCGCTCGATAATTACGAGAGACGTTCTTTGTAACTATTCTGATGGCTCGACGGTATTATTTTCGAATATGTTCCCAGCTAGACTTTTTAACGTTTCAGCAAAATCGTTCCTTCCGCTTCGTGAAACAATTCCATCACGCGAGATGTATTCCCATTATCCATACATCAGTCTGTATCGCGGGAACGTGATCCGACTTTGTCGGGGGCGATTCGTGGAAAAATCACAATCAACTCCCTCCCCCCCTCTTGTTGCGCGTGATCAATGATTAAGGGCACGCCGACGTATAGAGCCGCGTAAAAAATGCAAGACATCCCTCTCAGTTCTTCCCAGCCCGCGAGGATTCTCCGTCGGGCGCGCCGTTGAGTAACGCCTGCGAAAAATTGCAATGGACCGGGATATTTTTATTTTATTTCCCCCCCCCCCCTCCGTCATTTTTTTGCGCCACGTACGCCGCTCGTTTTGTTCGATTGCGATATGCGTCTCGCGGGATACGCGATGGAATGTTTAATCGAACGATACGCGGCGCTCTCCTGACGCATCGGAATTACATGTATTGCCGATCGTGACGTTGTACGAATTAAAAAATCGAGATGTGGCCGTTTGCTCGACCCGACTTTGGACGGCCGACCTGCGAGAATTCGAGACCAAAGAATATTTATTTTTAATTTTATCGATCGTGCAAGGGAGAGAAAGAGAAAGAGAGTTAATTCTCCTCAAAATTGTTTTTTTTTTAAATATATATACCGCGGGAACTAAAAGCTTGGTGCGAAACTGCGGATTCTGCAGCTTCCATCAAGCGAGTGGATCTTTAAAAATTCGGACGCAAGGGTACGGGGGATCCCGAACCTTATTAAGAAAGTTATAAGGATATTCTAATGTATGTACGCGCATTCGGGATCTATCAGACCCGTCAGTAGTTTCCCCGTTTCCCCCGTGACCGAATAAATACCCTAATGCCCAAGGAGTAATCTCGTTCCGACATCGCGCTTCCGCTCTTTGCTGATAATTAAATCGGCCTTAAATTAGATCTCTGTCGGGAAACGGATCGAAAGTGGATTGCCCCGGCCGAGCGGGGAGGGGGGACGATCGGAGGGACTCTCAACGTCGTTAATCGTTGTGCTTAATTATGCGCCAGCGCGGCGTCCACCGGAGTAAATTTTAAAATCCCGTAAAATCGTAAGCGAGGTACAAACGCGACGAGAGGCGTAACGCAAAGCATAACAACAATCTGCGAGTAATGAGGAGTAACGTTACGTACAAATTGAACCACTCCCGTGTCCGACCCTCTCTCTTTCACTCTCGTCTCACGTTCAGCTGAAAGCTGTTAATATTATTTCGCTCCGTTCGATCGATACAATTTACACGTATTTACGTGAATATCATATTTTATTTACTGCACGGAACGCGAGAAAATCGAGGAAGCGTTGAGAGAGCTTCGCGAGTCCAAAGGTCTCGATATTATATTCCCGTCGGACAATGTCCAAAACCGAATGACCCTTCTCGGACCTTCCGTCTCGCGAAATGTCGGCGGTCGCGACTCCGCTATTTTTCAGCGTTGCAAACGGTGCAAGTGACACGTAAATTCTATAGGTCAAATAAACGACGGTTTCCGTATAAGCGGTTGGACGCTCCCTCCTCCCCTCTTTCTCTCTCTCTCTCTCTCTCTCTTTGTCTCTCGGACGGTTCAACAATCTCGGAGTGCCGTCGCGTGCAGCAACAGTCGTCGAATGCGCGACGATAAATCCGCCGTCTTCGGCAGAACGGACAGATAATAATCGCCACCCGCCGTCGCGTCGTCGTCGGCGAATTAAGAGGCACGGACGGGGAAAATTTCTGCCCGTAAACGTCTCGAACTTCTCCGTCCTCACCCTTCCCCGATCCCCGTTCAATCGGAGGAAGCCCTCGGCTTATTCCAGGGAGGTTCAGACGTCGCTCCCTCTCCCTCGATTCAACTTTTGACAGCCGACAGTCTCTCTCTCTCTCTCTCTCTATCGCGCGAGGAGTGTCGCCGACGCGAGAGTGCGATCACGTTGATCATCGGAGGGCTGATAATGCGTGAATTGAATTACGGTATACGCATGTTGAATTATCCTCACGTAACGTAAAGCCCCATGACGTGCCGATGATACGCCACATCCGCGCCGACGCCGCACACAACTGCAACAGACAGAGAGAAAGGGGAGATCAGAAAGATTGCAGATCCCTGCCCCCGATGAAACCCCCGTCCCTAAATCCGGCATTATCCGATATTCCGACGGGCATCGGCCTCTTTCAATCCCGGTGTTACTATTTTTTTTTTTTTGTGCCGGACGAGATTCGCGTAATTTATGGCCGAAACTGCAACTCGCATGCGAATCGTGCGAGATTCCCGAACGAACGATTAAATCCGATGTGACAACATGTTATTTTTTATCAAAGTCGCGTCGCACTTCCTGCAGCCTTTGTGTCTGCCGTTATCTCTGTATAAAATTATTTATAACTAAAGAAACGACTTTATCTTATCTTGGTCCAGAGATTATTAGAATGCATTATATATTTATTTCCATCTTTTTGCACATACATATCGTTCACTTAAATTAAAAGAAGAAAATTTCTCGTCAGATGGAACGATTGTTTTCAAAAAATAAAAATATGAATACATAATTTTTATATCCTAAATTGTTTCGGTCAACAGCGATATTATCTTAAAAGGTATAAATATAAAGTCATACGCGCGTAATTTCTTTCTTTTGTCTAAATAAATGTAAATCTTAAATTATCTTTATTTTATCTAAGATACGTTTACATGTAATTTACCTTTTCTTCCTCTAGATATTTTTAAGTTATCTAAACGCACCACTCTTCCGGTGTTGTTTCAAATAGAGCTTGTAGCGTAATCTCCTTAAGATGTCTCTTTAATTTTATGACACTTTCTCGATCTTCCAACTTTCCTGCCTAAATATTCCTCCCTTTTTCGTAATTTTGCGTCGTCCATGCGTCCCTTCCGTCGAAGGAAATATATGTATATTTTCGGAATACTTCGCGACACAGATTTCCCCCTCGCTCGTGCATGCCAGTGAATTAATTATATTGTAGACCTCCCTTCCTCTCTCTCTCTCTCTCTCATTTGTGCATCCTAAACGTGTGGACGTATATTACAGGATTTTTCGCCATTCGATAATATCGTAGCGTTAACGAGGCGAAACGCGCTTGACACTCTGCGATTTTGAAATGGGCGGGAAAAATAGCCCGGCAGAAAGCTCCAGAGTATCCCGTATTCGTAAAATAAAATGTTCGCTCGTAATATTCCATTAGACAAGAGAGAGAGAAAGAGAAAGAGAGATTTCCATTTCCAGCGAGAGAGAAAAATATTATTTTAAATGCAATCTGAGAGTGCATCGGGCGATATATTATATATCGAAACACGTGCATACATATATATGCCGGAATATGAATCGCCCGTGGCGCGTAAGATATCGAGAGGTCCCGCATTAATCTCCGCGTCATTGCAAATATAAAATTATTCTATCGTATACGACGGGAACGAAGTATACACGCCGTGCAAGTATATCGCGTGCACAATGGATCGACTATATCCTTGCCTGACAGGAAATCAATACGCGCAGCAGGTTCGAACGGTTGGATAGGATTTTTTTCTAGCGGAACAACGGGATCGACTCGAACGTCGCCGTTCTCCGGAAGAAGAAACGGAGAAGAGGAGCAGGGGGGCAAGGAGACACGGAACAAAGCCGATCATCTCGAATCGATGTAATTGCTCCCGGGAGAAATCGCGCGTTGTGTGTGTGTGTGTGTGTGTGTGTGTGTGTGTGTGTGTGTGTGTGTGTGTCAGGAGAGATATATCGGGTGATTACTTGTGGGAGGATATCGCTCGTCGCGATACGTGAGGCTAATTGCGAGAGACACGTTATCTTAACCACAATAACGAAGAGGAAAATCAGTTAGCGATAAATAAAGATTCGTCTCCCCAGGGAAGTTGACGTCAGAATAATTTAGCCGGAGCTAGGAATCGTTGTGAATGGGAAGAAGAGTCAAATAAATAATTAATAAATAAAGAGGATAAACTCATTTCATGCTAAGAAGGGAAGAAATAAATCGGCCAGCAACGAGCATGAGAGACGTTTAATCAAATAAATTCAATTTATTCTCGAATACTTGAGCACATACGTTAAATTCGATTGAATAGCTTTTTTGCCCGCTTCATCCCTTCCTTGCTTAGTATAAAAAAAAAAAAAAGAATCGATTATTGAAAAAGTAAGAGAACTTAAGAAAGCTGATTTCTCATTTACATAAATTTAATCGAGACCTACTGGACAAAACTTTAATTATCGAATTAATTATCTCTAAGAAAATTGATTCCTTAATTCGATTTGATCGGAACGTGCGGAACGGGAGTTCCGAGTAGTCGCTAAATCGCAACAATCCGACGCGACCGCTGCAGTGCCCAAATTGTCAAACAACCATAACGAACGCGTGATGATAACTCCGATCTGTCTGGAAATTGTGCTCTCCATCAATACGTGACGAGCCGCCGACGAGAGAGTCGACTTGTTCGACGCAACTTCTTTATTTTTTTTTTTTTTTTAACTTCCGACCCTCGAAACCCATCGGGACGCGATTTCGATCAGTTCCAGGCGAAAGTTCCCGGGGAAAAAAAAAAGATTAAATGAATCAGAGTTGAAAAAAATATCTCCTTGCCTTTCGCAGGTTTATCTTCAAGCTTCCCCCGTTTTCGCTGCTGAATCTTTAAAACGATTTCAAGCCGGCGAAATTCCTGAAGAAGGCGTGGAAGAGTATCAGAGAGCAGTCCGTGAAAGATTCTAATTGCAGGGAGAACCCGGTCAAAGGGCTCCTCAAATGAAATAACCGGCATGCGAGCGAAATAATTACGCGAGCCATTAGGGGAGACTTTCATGGCGCGGCGCGTTGCGAATGCAATTACCAATAACGATTTTAAGAAGGCCCTCGTCGGGCCCTCTCTACCGTGTTTCAACTTTAATGGACGAGCGGCGGCGTTTCCGACCGGGGAATCCCAACACTGTCGGTCCGGCAACCGATATTAACATTATTGGTCGTCGATTATGTTAACGAACTCGCCGCTAAACTCCTCGATCGCCGGCTTAATTGTTCCCAACTTTTTCTCATCCCCCCCCTCCTCCCTCCCTGTTTCGCGACGAATCGCAACTCGCACACGTCTCGCTTTCCTTCATTCTCGCGCTTTGGATCGCTTTGGATCAAAGGCGGCCCGGCAGGACGAAGTTTCGCAATTATCGCCTCTCGGTTCTCGAGCGCAAACGAGCGCAAACGAGGTGCCCCGCACGTACGTTTTGCAGAAAACTTAACACAACATAGAGACGCGATGCACCCGCACATACACGAGTGGCTCTGTGTGTGTGTGTGTGAGCGCGCGTTTCGTAGATCCGACGAATTTGGGGAAACGCGAGAGCGATGTATTATTCAGAGGACGGAGTCGCGCAACTTTAATAAAAGGAAAATCCGGCCCGGGCGGGCGCACCTGGGATACTCGGCTGTCGCCAGGAAGGAAATATTTGCGGAAAATTTTACACTCCTTATCCGGCTCCCGCAACGCCGCGCGGTGTGTGTTCCTTGCTTTATGTATTTATGAGCTGCCGGAAGAAGCCGGAATTCTGCGCGAAGAGATAAGCGCACACCCTGAGAGATGATTCTCGCGCTGCGGACCTCGCTGCAGGGGTTGGCATCGCGTTTCATTAAATAATAAACGAAAGTATTGATTACTCGCATTGATTAATTTAACGTTTGCTATTTTCTGCATTTCTTTGCGCGACAAAGCTCCAATTTCCGCGCTTCCGCGAATGAATTAAAATGTATAAGGTAAGAACTCGAACGGAGAGTCTACTTTTATATAAATTTCTGGACCCACACACACGAATACGCACTCGACGTAATGCGGTCCTCGAGGACCGGAAGCTCGCGGGATTCCGGATACGGATTCTCAAGCGTGTTCGCTGCAGCGGGACAACGTCGTTGTCGTTGGCGCAGATCCTGCGAGTGGCACATGAATTGACCACCTGCGGTCACGAGTGAATTTCCGGGACCGCATTGTCCTCTCAAGATGTTCCATCCGGGATATCCATTATCCTTTTCCACCGACGTGAAGGGTTTGCCAATCATTTTTCTCGAAAATCACGTCTCCACGAGAGCTGCCGCTCCGCAGAGAACGTACTCTCGTAAATGACATTCGGCAGTATTGTCACTGATTTGCAGTGATAGACTTATAACTATCATAATTAGTGAGTATTCAATGTTTTTTTTTTTTTTTATAATTTCGACTTCAATATTAGTATATTATCACTGCAACATCCGTGTCCTTATTTCGCTAATTGATAAGTCACAAGTCTACCGTTGGAAATCAGTGTCTTTTCACTGACTTCGTTGATTTTTCACTTATTATTTTCTTGTACGCGAGCGTTCTGCGTTAGTTATTAGAATTAATTGGACAATCAGTAGCCATTTAACTAACGAAAATAACATTTTGGCAACGTGACAGAAAGTTGCCAAACGTGTGCAACACGTAAGTAATGTTTCATTATATTTCCCCCTTGGTATTGATTCTGTGCGGAATTGAACGTTGCAAAAATTGCAGTTCGAGGTTTCATATATTTATTACTGTAACATTTAACCTTTTACAAACCTGACAAATTAATTTATCACAAGCCCTTTCGCGACTTGCCGCAAGAGGCAGCGTTTAAGAGAACGCAAAAGCAAAAGTCTCCCCCTAAGGATGAATAGTGGACCCGATAGGACCCGTCCTTTCTCTCTTAATTTCTTTCTCCGTCGCGAAAACGAAGACAGATTGGCGCGATCGGATTCCTATCTCGTGATCGCGATCCTGCGCTTTTCTCTTCACCCTTTCTCTCGTCTTTTTTTACACTTCTCGCCGTTTACTCTCACCTCCTCCGTCGTCTTTCCAGGTTTTATTACAACTGTAGAACTGACAAGTTTGCAAAAGAGAGAGAGAGAGAGAGAGAGAGAAAGAAAGACTCGAAATTCCCCAAATTCAATTAGAGATCGCGCGATGCGCCGAGACCTTCCGACATCGTGTTCCGGCAATGCAATTAGCCGCGGACACCACTCGTGTCGTCGAGAGGGTGTCAGAATGGGGGCGAAAACGCGCGATAATTAAGACACCGCCGGAGCGAACCGCCCTCGAATATAATTAGGCATCAGCAGGTCTCGCTGACGCTCTTCGCCAACCGACTGTTGTCGTCGAACAATCCATACCGAAATTGCCGGAGGGGTAGGAAAAGGGATGTTCGAAATTCTGAACGTGAGATGGACGAGAAGAACGCGCCGTTGCTTTTAACTTCGAGAGAGAATTCTCTCTCGCTTCTGATAATTCGATTACAACTTTCGTGATTCGCAATCGGCTCATTTCGAGGAAAAAGGAGGAGAGGGAGGGGAGGGGGAGGGGAGTTTCAATGATGCTCCCTCTGGGACTACGACGCGCGAAGAAATCAGAGAAGTTTTCCGTATCCATCACGACGGTATAGATAGATATACGGGACACGCGGTGGACAGTGAGAATTAATTTAATTCGCGGCGATCGAGGGGAATCCCCGCACGGTCGCCCGTCCATCCGTCGCCGAGAGGATCGCATGCGTCGAACGTTTCTGTTCGACGACGACGACGACGACGACGACGGAGCGTTCCACGATGGAAATTGAGTTTCGCCGAGTTTTCCGTCGCGACGATTCGATTTGTCCCGCGACATCGTGACGAGCGGCACGAAAAGTTTCCCTCTATAGCGCGCGGAAAGCGACGGGGGGAAGGCGAGGAGGGATAACGATTCTTCGAGAATCGCCCTCCCGCAAATCGCGCCTGCGATCGCGAGAAAGCGCGCGAGGGGGAAAATTGGGTGAACAGCATTTCGCGAAATGATGGATGCGCCTGCATCCCTGGAAGAGATCCGAACGAGGGTTCTCCTTCGAGAGACGCGGGGGAGGGGTGGGATATCTCCCGAGAGCTTGATGGGAGTATATTCATCATAATTTTCAGTGCATTTTAACGTTTCTTTTTGCTCGGTAAAACTTGCCGAACGCGTGTCTCCCCCGGCGGAGGGAAAAAACGTTTCCCCGGAAGCGCCATGGAAAACCGGTAGCTATGTATATATGTCGCGCAATCTCCCTTTCTCTCTTTCCGCGTTGCACGTAGAATTCATCAGCACGGAAGTGCAGCGGCATCCGCGACCTCGTCGGCGGCCGTGGCGGCGAATTTCGTATGTGCGCGATGGCATGCACTTTAGTCGCGGGGAAAACGCGCGATAGAGGGGAGGGAGGAAAAAGGGGGAGGACAGGACGGCGTGTAACAAATGCGGCTCTCACCGGAATTAAAATTGAAGAGAACGACTCGCAGTTAATTCCCAAAGTGGCGAGAACATTTTCGGAGCCAGACGCTACTCCGGGTGCGTGAGTCCAGCGCGACACATATTAGAGAGCCGGCAGGGACCTCTGTTCCATGACTATCCTGTAATCTTTCGCTAATCCCCGCGAGTAGGCTCTGCTTTCCCATGTAAATTTGTAAAAATCTCTAAAATCCCGAGTACTTAATCTACGAGTTTAAACGTTCATAAAATCTTCGAAAATTCGCCAGTCTTTCAGAGGGTCGAAGCCCGGATGTCTTTGCTAGTCGGACGTCTCTCGTCTTGCCTTTGCGTTCAACTTTTGATTGCGACGTCTCGTGCGTGCTTTCAAACGACGCAATAAGAATGTTTTTACACGGTCGAATAAAAATATTTTTACGTCTAGCGAGTAGAAATGCATCTACCGTCGTCGGCGCCCATTATCGTAACATCTCGATGCGTGCGATATTTTTACAGAGCCAGTAAACCCCGGGATACGTGGGGACATAGGGATGTAAGACGCCAGACGTCTCATTACTGTCGTTTCGCCACTACTCGCTCTATTGTTGAATTATTTGGACTGACAGGAAAGAGCCCGGGGGGAAGTTCGTGTCTCAGAAAAATATCTCTAGCAGAATGAATATTGAGTTTCGAAGTTAAAAAAAAGTAGCAAATTTCTTTAAATGAAAAACTTCGTTACACTTTGATATCACGGATATCGGTGGTATACATTTAGAAATCTCTCTTTCCAGTTTTCCATAAATGTCGCATTACATTGCATAAAATTTCTTTTTAACGTTTAAAGGTGTACAAATTTAACACATTTTTTTTTTCCGTTTACAACATGAAATGTGGACTTTCAAATAATTTAAATGTGTAAAAAGAGCACATACGGAAAATAACCTTACTCATTTTCAGATGTTGTTACATTTAAACAAGATTGATTTTCTATCTTTAGAAATATACGAGCTCGAAGTTCCTACCACTAAACTGTCTCCCACATTAAACATTAACCTTTCGATTTACGATACAGTAAATGGGGATATATATATATATGACGCGTAAATGTATATACATATATACGTATCCTCGGGCCATTTCTTCGCCCCTAAATGGAGACCACCCCGGTCGGCGAGGAAGGCCGATGGCCAATCCCGTCAAGAATAAAGTCTTATTATCGACGGACCTTTACGTCCAAGCGTGTGGCCCTGTATGTTTGAACAAGGAATGAGGCCGGGGAGCCCTTCTTCTCCTCTCCTCTCCCCCCCTCTTCCCCCGGCACCGTTGGACCGCGGTCTTAAACTTCATCGCAATGAGCCCCGGTGGATATAAACTTATGATTCACAGTATGTCAGCCCGCGCAAACTTTGCGCAGCTGCGCGCGTGTTCCGCGCGGTTTGCGCTGGCTGCACACGACGGTGAATCCTGAAGGCACCACCTCGGTATAACTAAGGCGGGCATTATCTCTTTACGGCGGAAACTCCGTTTTCCACATCGATAAATGCGAGAGAGAGAGAGAGAGATCGTACAGAACCCTTTTGGGAAAGGAGAGGATCGCGGTTCTTTTCTCTTCCTTCTCGCCCCCTCCCCCATCTTCTCTCGCGCGAATAAGCAGAGTAATAAGGGCGCGCTCCGCGAATTTCTCGTCGATTTATTGAGAAGTCAGTTGCGATTGCGAAAACTCCAATCTCTCTTCGTGATTAAGAGGCAAAATTTGGATTCGCAGATTTGTGGCTGTGAATAATTCGAATGACAAGCGAGTACGAAAATGCGAGACATTTCTCGGAAAAAGACATTCCGAGAGATCAGCGAAATGTCAGCACAGCTAATCAATTCGACCAATTAAATTCAAATAGTATTTATGGAACAGTCTACATAGATAGATTATTTTTATACACTGATATCTCACATACATTATTTTTGTTTACGCCAAACGGAAGAATCAGAAAATGTATATACTCTGGGAAAAAGTTTCCTCAAATAACCCACTTTTGGGCCTACGATTAAGTAATCAATTTATTTAGATTGTTCATAATTAATATTGTATTTACTTTTTCAAATTAGTCCTGTGTTAATTAAAAATTGCAATTATTGTATTTATTTCAAAGATTTTTAAGTATTAATCAAATCTCTCAAGTAGTACTGTCGACATCAAGTTATGCAAAGATAATTTTTACTTAAGTAAGGCACTAATTTAACTATGAAAAACCGATGAAAATTTTTTCCACGGTAAGGAACAATCTAAACAATTATTTAATCGTGGGCCCCAAAGTGGTTTATAACCATATTTTGGGAAAACTATTTCTCCCAGAATAAAATCATATAAGAAATATTATTTGAACGTCAGGATCATGCTATGACCGTTGTTGGCCTTTGTCTCAATCTTAATTGTGTTACACACATACAAACGCCGCGCGGTCTTACCTCCCAATTTATTGTTAAAACTATTGAGTATCTTATGTAAACTAACTTTATTTTGATCGTTTCCAAGAAGTTTCTTTTTCGATGGGTGACTCGATGAATATCGAGTTCCGTGGCCAATTAATTAACGAAATTAGGTCGTTAGCCATATTGTTTGAGACTTTTCTAGAAATTTGCGCGAAAAGAAGGGACGAGAGGGCAGAAGTGGCTGGTTTATTTTACGAAACTATTGTGGAAAATACAATATCAAGTGGCACGCGCGCGCAAAACAAGCAATGCAGGATGAATAAAAAGAGAGAGACGTGTAAAAGAAGGAATAATTGCGAAAGTATGCGATAGCAGACGTAAGAGTGTATTTTCCGACGAATTTAAAGTAAACTTTTATTCGCGGAATACAAGACTGTTTTTAAAATGTTTTCACGTTAAATCTCCATAATATATTTTTCGAGACTCATTGCAGAATGTGCATTAAATATTATAAAAGTTTCTGAACGAATTTTTGCTGTGAAAAGTAATCAACTTAAAGTCTTATTAAATAATTTCTTGGTGTCCCTTAAATTTCAGCATTAATTTATAACTAAAGATAAAAATTCTGCTTAATGTTCCATGAATAAATAACTAAACAAAGAATATGACTCTATTGATTTCCTCGTTTCGTCAGGTTGCATAATTTCATAAAGGGAATATTATGACGGGAGGGAGATAAAATACAAAAGGTAAAATAATTATTATATTACAAGCGGGTATATATTGTAACAAAACAGCTCTCGCTCTCTCTCTCTCTCTCTCTCTCTCTCTCTCTCTCTCTCTCTCTCTCTCTTAATTTCGCAAAAATATTCATTTCAGTTTCCGCACGTGCGGGAGTGATTTAGGTCACTTGAGCACCGGATCTGACGCAAGAATGAGGAAATACACGCAGCCGTGGAAGATTATTCTAACGAGATTTTTGGCACGCGCGCGTCGCCTCTCGCGTTTTAATTAGACAAGTCACGAAGTGCAAAGTGCGAGGTTTGCCGTGAATTAATATCCGGCGTCTCGCGGGAATCGACTACAGCAAATTAAACGCCTAACTCGAGACACTCAGCCGCCGAAGAGGTAAAACGCGAATTTGCCACGAAACCTGGACGACTTCCCGCGAAATCGTTTCATAAGTTGTCGCGCAATATGACGAGTAGAGAAAGAAGAGGATGGGAAGTTCGACAGGTTGAAATTTATAGGTTCGGTCATTTTTTATTTTTAACCCTTGACACAATCGCAATCTTCTGGATCTACGTCCGATGGAGAACTGCCGTTTCGGCAGTTTAATCCGCTTTCGCAGCGCAACGAATGCGCCCCGCGGATGCATAATGCACATACCAATGGTGCACGAATGGAGGATGTAATTTGTACCGGCGACTGATTCTAGCCGGCGTAATCGCATCGCGCAAATTAGCGGTGATTTACGCTCCGATACGAATGGCAAGTGCACTCGGTGCGGGCGGCTATAAATTATCACCGATCGCCTAATTGCCGTTTTACATTTCTGTCGTGAATTTCGAGAGAGAGAAGGGGGGATGACGCAATTTAATATTCTAAAATCCGTACTGCCTATGTCGATTTCTCCGCGATTAGCATCGGAATCGAATTAAGTGTATTTAACAAAATAGAATCGGGATTAATTTTTGTACTGATTAATATTCGATTTATCGTTAATTCGACGCGTGTGCCTCGTTTATATTTATGCCCCTCGCGACGAGCTAAAATTTACACGAGAGACGACGTGCGTCCGAATTACTTTTCAAACGAGGCATATTTGCTAATTGCCGTATCCAATAAATATGCGCGTTATTAACTCGTTTCGTCCGACAATTCGGCAGTGTCGAGTTTGAGGGACGCTGTTAGTGCGCGGGATTATACAAACGAGGAAGCCTCCGATATTTATGTTGTAAACGAGCCCGAGAGAGAGAGAGAGAGAGAGAGAGAGAGAGAGAGAGAGAGAGAGAGAGAGAGAGAGAGAGAGAGAGAGGAGAGAAGCTAGGACGCTCAGAGAAACAGGGTTAATCCGATTGCAGTTTATAATTTCAGAGGATGCGCGGCGGCGATTTCGACTCGCGTCCTTGCTTGCCCGCAGACTCCCGGAAACTAATTAAAGTACACGAATGCGAGATCGCGCGCCCGTCTAACGGTGGTCGTCGGAGTTGCGAGGCAACCCCTCCCCCTCCCCCTCGCCGCTCCCCCTTGCTCTAGTTAGCGGGTATCTATCTCCGTTACCGTTATCCTCCGCACCCTTCGCCTCATTAATCCTGAAACTCCGCATGCGGGAATCGCGCGACCGTATATCGGTCGACCACCCGCAATCCTCCGGATCGACCTCACCGACCAGGCCTCAGTTTCAGTCTCTCCTCCCCCTTCATGAAAGGGAGGATGGAAACTCGTGAAACTCTTTTCTTTTCAACAGATGACAAGAAGAAGAGGAAGAAGAAGAAGAAGACTCGCGTGCGAAACTTGTTACGTTCGAAGCTCTACATTCACCCTCGCCGCGAAACTCCAAACGACGAGGCGCTCCAGAAGTTCGTTCTCGGGTTACTCGCGTAACAAAATATCCACCCCCCCCCCCCCCGGTTTGTCCTCGTTACGACGAGTTACGAGCAATCGAAAGTTCGAGCCCCTCGGGTCGAATCGGGTGAATCGCCCGCGACACCGACGGAATGAATGTATTCCGCTGCCCCGTTTGTCGGGCTCTCTTCCCTCCCGTGGAAATCGCAGATCTCACTCGAGATCTCCGGCGATGAGTGTCATCTCGCAAGACAACTCGCCCGACGACGAGTCGACGACGTCGAGGACGTGACATGTCACCCGCGTTACCGGGGGTCTTCTTCAGGAAACGACGAGTGTACACTGAGAAAAAAAATTTGCATTTGGTTCTATGTGTTACTACACGGAGAGAATTTTCTCTCAAAAATTACCCTGAAAATCGTGGTAATTATAAGATAACGTAAACCTTGAAGAATTTTATCATACTTTTAATAAAATTAACTAAAGTTTATTAAAATTTTAGTAAATTTTGTCAAAAGTATAGTAAAATTCTTCAAGGTTTACGTTGTCTACAATTACCACAATTTTCAAGGTAATTTTTAAGAGAAAATTCTTTCCGTGTACACATTTCATTACTACTGTAATATTAATAATAACTTTGCGTTTGTAGCTTTACTATGACAAAATTTTTCCCTTAAGAATCATTTGTATTTATTGCTATTTAAATAATAATTTTAACTAATAGCCATAATTTTCCTGATTAAAACAACTATAGATGCATAGTTGGCACTGAAAATGACTATAAATTATAGTTAAATTATAATCATTTTTTTCTTGTCAGTGTAGCTTCTCGAAAATCTTAAGAATGACGTTTTCGAAAACCTTGATTGTCGGTGGTTCTCTCTTGAAATTCAGGTCTTGACGACGCGATGTTATGCCGAGAGAAATTCCACCAATTTGCCTCGACATTAATACTCGTGTCCACCACGGTTCAGTCTAGTGTTAACAATTTAAGAGGATATTCCAGTCTAAAGCGCGCAAGAGAGTTTGCATATTTTCGGGAATTTTTTTTTTTAGAAAATTGCTGCACATATTTTCTTATGCTTTTACATATCTATATACTTAGCGCGTATTTAGAAAATGTCTACCAGTTTCAGTTGTTACATAAGTTGAAAAACTGATAAACAGCTGTATTAAAATTTGCAGATGTTTATTAAATATGTAGAAAAGGAAGAGGGATACTACAATACCTTTATTTACATTTTATACAATAAATTTGCTAATAATAAATATTTTAAATTGAAAACTCAACAATTATATTCGTCAATGTGTTATTCAATCGGCTGTCAAAGAGCATATATAATACTAGGCTCGTGGTTATGAAATATTTATTATCTTTACAATGTTATTTATCACGACAGTGCATAATGGCTCGAAGAGAAACAGGAAATACAATTCCGCCACAAAAATAGGCTTATAAAATTGGCTTTGTGTTTTCTTATAAAATTATATATTTTATTCAAAAGAAAAAGAGAATATTGCAGAACATATACGCAAACGCATGTAATATGTATGCACATAATTCTTCTACTATCTAATAACGGAAGTATCACGTTAAAACGTAACACTTACAAATATATTACAATATTTTCCTCTATGAAGATATTTAAAAGCACAGAACAGATGCAACAAAGTGTGTTTTAAAACAAATTCCCCAAAATAGGCCACTTTTTCGCTCTCTAGAGTAGAACATCCCCTTAAGAAGATTCCGACCGGCAACGTCCCGCGTGAAAGAGCAATGTCGCTCCCAGGAGAATCCGCGGACGGATGCAAACTCGGTCCAGCGATCGCGCGATTCCCACATGCGTTCGAGTGCGCTTATTATTTTCAAAGCGAAAAAAAAGCGTGTTCATCAAGCGCGGGGCGCGCGCGCGTTTCCGGTCGCTTAAACGTTTCCGTTGCCTGCGCAACTCCGCGATAAATCAACGCCGTTCTATATCGACAGCACGTCCAAAGGGTGCGAGCCCGAGTGAAAGAGAGGGATGAGAGGGGGCAGCGGGAGGAGAAAAAGAGGGATGGTCCGCGGGGGCTTGTTTTCCGGTTGCAGGCGCGCGGGAAAAGCCGTCGTCGGTCGCCCGGGCCAAGATAACGAAAATGCCGATAATACCTGACCGCACGTTAAAGCCACCAGCGCCCGATTATACTTACATCCTCGCGACGACCGGCGAACGGCGAACGAAATTTCGCGAATTCCGGGGCCGGGAGTTCCAGTCTCCGAGCGCTTATCCGCTAACGTAATCCGAGAGGATTCCATCCGCGGGAATATTATACAAGAGGAGTACACCGCTAGAAGAAGAGGGGGAGTACGTGGAATCCTATCTCCCCGGGGACCCCGCGTGTCCTTTTCAATCATGGATTCCTCGACAAACTGAGGTGGAGGAGGGAGAGGATGGAGTTTCTCGCCACTCCGCCGGGGCGCGATGAAAGAGAGAGAAGTAATAACGCCGTGAAAGATTTACGCGTCAATTCGCACGTTGCTCTATCAGCGGCGGCAAAATTCCGCTACTTTATCTGAATTTTTTTTCTCTTTTTTGCCTCTTCTTTCTGCATGCCCTCTCCTCTTTCTTTTTTTTTTCTTTCCTTCCTTCTTTCTCTCTACCTCGCCGTGTGTTCCTTTTCGGATTGAGCGGGAAAAGAGTTGTATGAATGTCGCGAATGCGGGCGCCTCGGCATAAATAATGGCCGGTTTGCAGGCTGCTGCAGTCGCCATCGCATTGTCCCTTCGCGTGCCCCTCCCTTTATTCTTGTAATATTTGCACGCAATCGCAAATACCGGAAAGATCGCAAATTCCGGAAGGGGCACGAGGACAGAGTCGGGATCCGATTCGTTTCCTCGAGCGCGGTTTGTGAAACAAATTAAAAAAAATATATATATACATATATATCCTCGACGCAATAAATATCAAGCCCCATTGTGTATGAGGGTAGGTGCGGGAATTGTCGACGAACGAATTCGAAACGAGCGCGCGACATTATTATTATGCCGCGTGGAAAAACGCGCGAGGCGCGACGAATGTTCTCTTTTTGGGAAAAGCATTTCGTCGCGTTAAATCGCGCGCAATTTCCCCGGGTGAAAATTCCCGCGGCCCGTCGCACCATCCGCGATTGTAAAATATTTTACTTTATTATACATTCGCGTGCACCAATTAAAAAACATTCTCCGAGCTTTTTCAATGAGTTGCCGAATGCACAGCCGGGTTCCAATCGTTAAAACGAGAGGACGTACGTGTGTTACACTGCACAATATATTATATTCATGAAGCCAGTGTTTACCATTCTCTGTAAAATTATTTACATAATTACTTAGAATTACTGGAAAAATGGGTAGACTGTCAGAATATATATTATTTCTATCTTTTTATTATTTTACTATTAGATATACGAGAAATGTTATGGTTTCCAGGTATCTAAATTAATGCCCGAATAATAACGAATATATCAAGTTTATTTTTAACTTCGGCCTCCGAACTATTTGTTTATTTGTTCTGTCAGGAGAATTTTTCGAAGCAAAATAGCAGCAGATTTTTTACATCAGAAAATAGCGCGATGTAAATTGCCCCAAAATTATAAGTCGTTCAAAATCTGGACAAAGAATTTTATCAGTTATTTTATGAGCTGTATATTCTCTTTATATTTTTAAACTTGGATACACTTTTATTTGTGTAATCAATCGGGAGAGGAACATTTTTCGTTAAATTGAACTATTTGAGGAACTCTTGTTTTTTCAAAAATTTATAAATAAAAATATAAATAAATTGTTTGTATATTTTAAATTGTTTTTCTCAGCAATATCGTCTTAAAATTATTCGGATAAAACAATAAATAATGTTATATTTTTTATCCCGACAAATTCGAAAGTAATAATATTTATCTTGTTTTAAAATACCTTCATATGTACCCTGGCTGAGGTAGTACTTTTCGCAATAAGTTTTTTACAGTTTCTCTAAGATGTTTGACGATCAATTTAATTTGTAATATTATTTCTAGCTTCAATTTATGACTGCGTTTCAAGATCGATCGCGCACTGAAAAGTGTACTTGAAATATTCATATAAAATAACATTAGACTAAGATTCTTCACTTATTTCTGTAATTACATTCAAGTTTAAGTTATTTACATATAACAATTTATTTTATCTTTACCTAGATAATTTTTCACATTATTTAAGCGCAACGCTGCGACAAACGCGGTCGTAAAAAGAATCCACGAAAAGGAAAATCGCCATTCAAAGGTTTATCGTCCGCGGAAACGCGAGGGAAAACGTTGCGGTAACGTTTTAGGATCCTCCGCGGTAACCAGGAATCGCATTAAACGTAATTAAACGTCAATGGTCAGGTCCGAGAGATTCGGATCCTAACTCGCTCTCGGACTCGCCGCGACTCGCCCCATTCATCCGACGGTTCGATCGCCCACACGCGCGCGCTAATTGCTCCGGCGGATGGACGCATTAAGTGTTATCAATTAAGAGCGACCCGAGCGAAAGCGCCACCGTAACCCCTCGCAATTTATCCCCGCGTCGTTTCCGATAGTTCGCGCGACGGTGGATGATGAGTCAGCGGCGTCGCGACATCGAGCGTTTCGGTCGTCCAACCGAAAACCCGCGCCATTCATTCGGAGATAATGGACCGTCGGGAATATTTTTCGTCATTGTTTGTCACGACGGCGGAGAGGAAGGAGGGCGAGGGAAAGGGATGAAATAGCCCGGGAAAACGGAAGAGAAAACACGTGTTATTGGCAGTCGAATCTGACGGAGCGATTTTAAGCCCCGTCCAGTTGCCTTCGGAGATCTCTATCAAAATATTTTTGTCGTCATTCGATTATTTCCGGCACACTGTTAGACGATGGGGATTTTATTTTATACCATGTATTTTATTTTATACCACGGAAATAACGCTTTCATCGAAGTACCATCGAAGTACTAGCGAAATACGCTTGATACCAAAAACTTCGTTGAATATAGATGTGAAATTGATTTCATTAACCATCAAAATAATTGTAAAGGACATCCCAGCGTGATGAGAAATGCTGCAAAAAGTTTCGATATTCTAGTAACCAGCTTGAGCGTCTTACATAGTTTTTTTGATGGCCCGACAAAATTGTTTTCTGCATCCGGATAAATTTTTAGATACTTTAATAAATTCACTTATACACTGAAAAAAAAAAGTAATATATTCAATAAGATATGTTATTGCGGGCTGCCAATTACAGATATACTCAATACAATAATATATGCTATTGCAGTATCAACATTGTACTTGCATTAATAGCAAACATTATTGTATTGAGTATTTTATGTAGTTGGCAGCCCGCAATCACATATGTTATTGACTATATTACATTTTTTTTCTGTGTATACATTGAAAGAATGATATTTGTGATTGAGTGTTGAACTCTAATTGAGTGTTGAAATAATTGTAATTAAGAACTTCATTTTTATTACTGCTACAAATATGTTATAATAACGATGTGCTGCACTAATAAAAAAAAAATAATTGCGATTATTATAATTTAAATGTAGTTAACGTTTAAAACGACCACTAATTTATAATCATTTTCAATACTGGCAGTAATAGTTATAAAAATGGAAGCTAATCGTAATTATTTTAAATATTCAATTACAGTCACATATATTAAATTCTACAGTGTATTTTTTTGTTGAATAATAAAATTATGTAGTATTTAAAGTTGTTATTTTGTTATCTCGCTGCTTTATTTTTGGACTTGTAAGAATTCAAATTCAAGCCCGGGAACCCACCCTGGAATTTTCACGGAACTCCGATAATGTGCGCGGCTATTTAAACGAAAAAGGTCCCCTTCGTCGGACGAACCGCGAGAGAATTCATCCCGAGCTACTGTCTTTGACTATGCCATAACGACCCATTAATATTAAGAAGGTGTAAAGAGCCTCGCTGACAGGTACGGGGTTCTTTTAGCTTCCCTAAGCTAAGTAATTAAAAAAGCAATGTCTCCATTTGAAGCGGCAGAGATGTCCGTTTTTATTCCGTCGCCACTATCTCCAGATGAAATTTTTATTCAAAACGAGCGATAGTTCCTTTTTTCTTTTATACAACTCGTTATATCGCACTACTAACTCACAGCTCATCTTCTCTTCTAATTTTTGAATTTTTAATCAATGATTATATATCAATATTAATCAATATTAATATGAATACCAATGTTAATATTATAAATCAACAATTTTTGAATTTTAATCTTGCGCATCTATCGGCAGAGAAAATTCATCCTTCTCGACGGAAAAAATAAATGCAATATAAATTATTGGGACTCACCAATAGCGGTGCACACCCCTACAATCCTCGTCATCGTCGACAGATGCGTTTCGCCCGGTCTTTCGTAAGTGGACATGTCGCCGATGGGATCCTTCGCGAGGTCCTTCGTCTGCGCTATCATGGGACGTCCGGTAGTTCCACAGATTTACGCTTTTTTAACGAAGAGCCTACGGAAGTATATCACTCGTAATTATACTTGAACAAACAACAGGCAATATTTTTATAAAAGCTCTCATAAAAATTTAATCCCTTCAGTCTCATTATACATAATCACTCTCTCCGGAGAACGTGGCCTTGCATGGCATTTACAGATTATATTATTTACAAAATTTAATTAAAAATTTGTGATCAGCGGACGATTTACTTTTTCTCGACTCGAGAGGGTGAAATCGCTTGTGAATAAATTCTGCAACAGTCGTATAACTTTCTTTCCCCCTTTTCCTTTTTTTTCTGTCGTTAACGCAATCCGATTGTACCGCGTTATCTTGAATTACCCTCTTGACATACCGAAAGCTTTTCACCGGCCGGCCAAAGCGTCCTCCGCCGTTGCAAGCTTGCGCGAAACTGAAACTGAAACGCGTTGCGGCGCCGAAGAGAGAAAAGCCCGAACTTGCGCAAATGCCGCCCCATTCAAATTTCCACTCCCGTGTCACGTGTTCGCTCTCGAAGGAGCGAACAGCGCTGTAGTTTTTGTCACAGGATCACGCGGATTATTTATTTTAATCAAATATCACGCATATAGTGTAACCTTTGTTATTTTATTCTCTGCAAAACACGCGTAGTATTCCCTGGTGTGTGTTGTGCAATATATTTTTAATCTTAATGTCACATGGTGTGACCGACAAAAAGTGATACCCTTATTTCACAAGAGCCTACGACGTAATCATCTATTATAATACATATAATACACTGTTTCATTTTTAAATCTTCACCCTTCTTCAGACGGAATTTCAGGATTAGAACAATACGGGGCAGTAATGCAACATTGATGTTATTCAACAACGTTACTATACATATTTATTCACATCGAATAAATTTGTAATAATTGTGCGGCATACAAAAATATATTTATTCGCGATGAAGCGTGTAAAACAACACGGACGAACAACACGGACGAACAACACGGACACATGGTGAGGTAGAAACAGTATTGCCTAGGGAATTGCAACGGTATTTAAAATGAAACGTCCCGCATATGTGCGTAACACGCGACGATCGTCTTTCGCGAATGCTTCACGTGACGCGATAAATATGCATATAATTCTTAAAGCGTTTTTCACCGTGCTCCAAGCGTTATCCCGCTGCAAACTCGAAATCGCGCCGTAGCGACATTTTGTACTTTCTTACAATTACATGCGGGATACACAGGTGTGTCCGGCATGATTTAAAAAAATATATATTTTTCGCATGCAAGTGTTCATTCAAAGCGCTTCCGATTTTGCTCGCATTAAGCTTTCTCTCAAAGTTCTCTCCTTCGCGCCTCGAGTATTTTTCTTCTTCTTGCTCTTGGCCATCCTGGGATTGCAGTCAGCCGAGAGCAAGTTGAGCCTCGAATGCACGGGGCCGATATGCTTCCCTTGAACCGTTAAAAAATCGCTGCCACAATACTGATTCACGTGAGCGGATTTCGGTATCGTGGAGCGAGAAATTGGACTCAGTGGTCTTCGGCTGCAATGTAAAGCGGTAGGCGATGGTGCCAACAAACTGAAATTTATAATTCGAGTTATTCTTCGCTCGTTTAAACGATTATTTAAAGCTTATTAAGTTATATTATTATTAAATTATCTTTTGCCCTTAAATTTCTCGGCTACTTAAAAACTGTATAAAAAAATATTTTAATTCTTGACTAACGCACCGATTTTTACTACTGGGAAGTCTCGAAGTGTCTAGAGGAGCGAGTCGTACATTTTTTGGCCAAACGGTAGAAGAGACGGGAGGTTGCCAGGCAGAACGAATATTTAGATTCCTCAAGGCACCCGATTGTCTAGCGGAACCTTGGAAGCCAATGTTTCGAGCTGATCCTAAAACATCAATAATTTTCGTAAGCGTTAATATTAATGCATAGATTAACTGATATTTGAAGTAATTGATCAAATCACCTACTTTGGCAAGAGATTTCCAAATTCTCATTCATAAATTTAATCGGGACAGTTCTTAAAGTGGAGAAGCTTTCTCGCGTAGACATTCTAAAAGGCACGGGGCTTACAATGATCCTCTCATTAAAGATAGTTCCAAGCTTATTTCTGCCTATATGTGGCGTACAGTCATTGGACTTTAAAGCGTCGTCATGTTCCGCGTCATCAAAGTCCCTTAATTTATTCGCGGAGATTGAATTTCTCGATCTCCTAGAAATCAAGTTATAAAATAATATTGAAAAGAATTTCCGCGTTCGGCGCTTTGTTTCCTTTTAATCTTACTTCTGGGCTCCTTGATGATGACTCGTGTCGTTCTTTATTGTCTGAAGGGAACTTTCTGTATCCAGCAATCGATTCCTTATACTTATAGACTTGTTCTCGATATAATTAGGCGAGATCGCCTCCTCTGTCCAATTCGTCTTTGAGTTTCTCGACAAAGAGTTTCTGTTGCTGTGAACAGGAGCAGGAGTTATTCTCAAGGCGTCGCTTAGATCGTCACACAGGGAATCTGTATCGCTCTTCTCGTCAGGAAAAAGCTCTGAGATTATGTATTCCATCATCATATCGAGGACATCCTGGAATTTTGCCTTGTTCAATTTGTATTGCACAGAATCCTCTCCTTCCTGCAAATAATATACAGATACAGTATATCAGAGTTGACGTTTACATGTCCACTTACATCTTACATGTATACAATATAAACTACATATAAAGTACTTTTGATGTATGCCATTTATGCAGACAATAATCCATGGATCAAAGAAAATTAAAATTTCATCCATTTCTTCCAAGACAACATCCAAGAATTCCATTTCTTTATTTACAATATTATATATTTTTGTTATATCAACACTAAAGTCATACATACTAACAATTTTAGATCTAAATTACTGTTTCTGTATTGAGTTATCCAATCTATAATAATTTACATTGCTTATATTGTCTACATGAAAAAGATTTGTGAAAATATAATGTAAACAATATGTAAATAATCCATACAAATGTAATCTTGAAATTTACACTGCAACAAAAGTTTCATTCTTTACCTTCATTAAGAGACTGCGTTCCGCGAATACTTTGTCATTCTGCGAATCATCAAGCTCTCTTGTTTTCTTGGCGCTCAAGGCACGAACGTCGAGCCGCGCGTCGTCCACGTTGCAAGCAACCGGATTCCTGCCAACTATCCTCAGGTACGGTATCTGCGTTCGCCACTGTGCACACTCGTCTAGGACAGGTCCAAGAGACAGCTGATCATCTTCCTCGTAGAAGGTCCTCTCGACAGTCGCCCATTGCTCCTCCAGCTTGTGAGTTGTCCCATTCGCCACCTCCTGCGACCAGGAGACGGACGTTGCCGCGCTGTTGAACGGGATATCATCGTCATCGTCGTTGTCGTCGTCGTCATTCTTCCACGATCTCTGCCGCGGCAGGCTGGGCAGCCGAAAGCGATCGTCGTCCCGTTCGTCGTCGCGCTCATCGTCATCTTCCTCGTCCTTGAGCCGCAGCAGATGCTGGGGGGCGTTTATTTTTTGCGTCAGCGGACCGATCCTGCGGACAATTTGATAATAAGCGACGGTCGCTCGACGGGGCAATCGCGAAGGCAACAAATATTAACCTAGGACTTACGCGCTTCTCCTGAGGCTGTTCCTTCGCATCTCATGCTTTCCCCGAGGGTACTCTCCCCCATCAACGAAAATCCGACCGACGACGGGAGTGCAACTCCGCGTGCGACTTTCGGCGAGAACGAGAGAGAGGACTTACTGACGCTCTTCCGATCTCTGACGTTTGCAACGTCCTCGACCGGGACCTCCCAGCGGAGCGGCTACGTCGCTACCGCGCCTATTTTTGCCATTCATAATTTCTATTTTACACCACACGCCGTGTACCGCTCACGCGAACCCGCCGTTATCGATCCCGTGCTCGAAATGACCACGACTCAGATATCGACCACGATAGACAACACGAAACACGCGGACCCGCGAACGAACGGGGCACGCTCGCTTCACCCCTACGCGCATGATACGCGAGGGTGGTCTCGTGCGCGATGTGTATTATTCAATCACGAGGCACGAAGACCCCCACGTCAACGATACGAATCTTGCCTCTATTTCGCCGACGACGTGGGAGAGGCCGGAGAGGGAAGAAAAGATAATTTACTTTCGCCGGTAAGAAGGTTAGATTCTCGCGACATACCGGGTGTCTTGTACTCTTGTGAGTCCAACGCCGTGCAAGAAAAATTGAAAAGCAACGAGAGAATTGTTTACATAGCTTACTCGGTATGTTTGCTATTATTCTCAAGGTAGACGGTACATGTTTTAACGGTACATCTGTCAAAAATGTGTCAGAGATATCGACGGTAGTAATAAAAGTATATTAACCTTGTAATATACTGGATTTATGGGACACTCTGTATAATGTCATTGGTAATAGGGCCTAATTGAGAATCTAAAAAAAGCTTCGAGGTTTATTTTGTCGCAATTATGTTACGCTTTGATTATTGTTAATCATTCTTCAATTTAAAGTAATTGAGATGATTTTTCAACTCATTTTAATTGGGCTTCAGAAAAAAGATTAGAGAATTATTTTGTACACGTGCATATTCATGAAGGTCAAAATAAAATTTCACTAACTCACATTACTTAAAAAATGGTCGATTAAGTTTACGAATTACCAGCTGCGAAACTTAAAACTGATCATCTCTGATTAAATTTTTAAATAATTTTAATTAAAAGTGTTTGCATAAATAAATTATAATTGGCAGAAAGTTAATGGGAAAGGTAAAATAATAGAATTGAAGGATTGAAGTCCTGCAATTAACAATTCATAAATTTAATTGGCCAATTCTAATTTAATCAGAGTTGGTGAGACCGGTTCTTATTATTTCTAGATATGTGTGGATAAAATTACACTGCCAATAAAATGCAATCTGGTTGCTTTATGTCAATTGATGAGTTCTTTATTCACCATCCCTATATGCATCATGTAAAAATATAATTAGTTATAATTCATTGTAAAATTGAATTGCACGATTGTCTTTTTTACAATTGTTCACCTAATCATAGTTACATTTTTTTTACAATATTACATTTGGTATATCAATAATCGATAATTTGTATCGACAATTCAACACACAATTAACATCAATTTCAAATAGAAACAGGAAGCCCAAGTTAACAGTTTTAACATTGATTAAAACTAGTGCGCGTGTGACAACTATTTTGAACTGCACACTGTATGCTGCAGTGGCCGCAATGGAGTAAACAATAGATTGAATTCTAATTGATATTTGTTATAGTATTAACAGGTTGTCTTGATTAGGCCCATCAAGTTTTACTATAGATCATTTTGGTTCACACGCACAAATTAACTTAGCGTAAAGCATCATTTTATTAAACATTGGAATAAATCTGTTCTGTGCACATCGCATAAAAATAAAAGATTTCGCTATTTGTATACTGACTAATATCACCAATTGATGTAGACAATAGCCCTTTTCTTCTCTCTCTCTCTCTCTCTCTCTCTCTCTCTCTCTCTCTCTCTCTCTCTCTCTCTCTCTCTCAATCTCTTTCACACACATTCTCTCCCTCTCTCTCATTCTCTAAAGAGTGTACTTTATGTAATTATTACTGAGAGCAAAACACTATTTTAGACTTAAACATTGCCTCGTGTGTAAAACTCAACAACTGCAAAGTCTATTTCTGCATAATAACATTTACATCGACTATGGATCTTACAAAGAGGAATTACATTGGCGGTATATATTTCCCTATTGTTATTTGATAATAAGACTTAATGTTTAACTAAATTGGCGCATTGCGATTAGATGATTGCGGACGACAATGAAAAAATAATAGAATTTTTATGAAACTGTTTGTACAATTTGCGTGGACAGTGCTTGTTATATCACGATTACCAGAGCCAACATTTTTTATTAAGTGACACGTTAAAAAAACTATCAAAATATAAGCAAAAATGATCTAATTCAACTTGCTTTTTGTAGAATGTAAAACGTACGGAAAGTCCGTCTAAATAATCTTACATTTGATCAAAATTATTATAAAAAATTATAAAATTGTACAATTATTCATAAAATAATTTGATATGAATTTTATGATTTTACTTTATAATAATCAAATTATGAATTCATGCCACATACGACACGTGGACATTCCAAGGTTGTACAAGTGGAAAATTCCTAATATTCCTACAAATGAAAGGTTACTAACGTTCCAAGATTGTGGCAATGGAAAATTCCTGCCAATGAAAGATTAATGAATACTCTAAGAGATGGTATGTAATTGTCATGTATCTATTTACATTGTATTTGGATAGCGCACATAAGTAAAATAATTAGTAGAAACGTATATATGAGAAATCTTAAATTATTGAGCCTCTCGAAAAAAATTCCTATAAGTTCAAAGTCAAGTTTTTATCGAAAACTGCACTTATGTAAATATATAAATACATAAATAATTTCGAAACATTTAAACAATTCACTCTTTATCTACAAAGGCACAAATACGATAAATACATTAGATATAGCAAATATCTTGCGTAAAGTTTAAAAAAGATTGTGCTTAATGCTGGCTCTGGCTATTCAATAATTCAATAAAAATTATCATGAAAATTATAATTAAAATGAGAGGTGATTTGTGATTAATAACGACCGTTTCATCGCTTCAAAGTATCAAGCTCTGACCCTCCTACTTAAAAAATACTTCTGTATATTTTTTTATCATACAATTAATATGGCTCAACTCCAAACATCACTAGAGTATCGCTTCTGGGATTCCATCTTCTTGATGTAATTTGCGGCATCAGCTTCTGACATTTTGCCACGTTCCATTACTACTTTGAGTAATATATTATGCACATCGCGAGCCATATTTTTTGCATCCCTATAAAAAAAAGAGCAAATATATTTACATATAAAAATTTGAATATACAAATTTTTTTTTGTAATAGGACGATGGGTGTCTTAAACTAACCCGCAAACGTAAATATGCCCATTTTGCTCGCCAATGACACGCCATAATTCTTCCTTGTTCTTCTCGAGCAAGTGTGTAACATAAACTTTGTGCGCTTGCTCTCGACTGAATGCAGTGTGCAATGTTAATAAGCCACTCTTTACGTAATCCTCTAACTCTTCACGATAGATATAATCCTCTTGACTTTTCCTACATCCGAAGTATAGTATCGTGTCGCCTACCTGTTTACCTGGAATTAAGATTCAAAAATTGATAAATATTCCATTGCGGTGACAATGTCACGCATTATGAGATCCCGAAAGCGAGAGACTCACCTTCCTTTTTCGCGAATTCCCGTTCTTGTATGAAACCTCTGAACGGCGCTAAACCAGTGCCCGGACCGATCATGACGATAGGAGTACTCGGGCGCGTCGGCAAACGGAACTGAGACTTCCTTACAAAAATCGGGACGAGACAAGGTGGATCGGAGGGATGTTTCTGCTTCAGCCAAGTAGTCGTCACACCTTTGTTTATTCTGCCGGTCGGAGTTTTGTATTCCACTACCACTGCCGTAATATGAACTGAAGTTGGATAAAGCTGGAATAAATTATATTTTTTATTTAAAGATCAATTTTTAATAGTAAGATTAATAGTAAGATCATTCTCTTAAAATTGATTTAAAAAAGGTACCTTCGGAGACGAAGATATCGAATAGTATCGACACTGTAATCGTGGCAAAATCTCGCACAGATGATCTAATGGTGGCTTCAAACTGGAAATATCTTCCAATATATGTACAATGTTGCGATTCTCTTGAATTATCCATTGTTGATAGGCCGCTTTGCCCTCCGCGGTGGTCAACGCCATCAGCTTCAGCTTCTCCTTTTCTGCGGGATCTGTCGTATACTCTGCTAACTCTTTGAGAACGTGTGTACGCGGATTACTTGTAATATCTAAGTAATGTGTCAAGGCAGTCCTATAGCTGCAAGGGCAAGGGAATGGATGCTTCTTCGTAGATTCCTCTGTAAAGCGAATAGCAGATTATTTAAACAAACGAATAAATTATTCTCATACATGAAAATTGAGAGAGAAAACTAAAAGGGAGTGAAAGGATAAAGAACAAATAAGTACCATCTGTATTCGTAAGGGTGAAAATAGTATCCAAATTCACGCCGCATTTTTCGCCAATTTTGTTCACCAGCTCCTCGTCATTTACGGGATAGACAGCTAAATGATCGCCCGTCTCGTAACGCATCTTGGAGTTTGCGAGATCGAATTCTATATGCATACACGATCTATCAGATGCCGGACCATGTAGTTCGCGATTCGCTTTCACAGGAGCCAAGAATGGGTTCTTCGCATCATACGGCCTGCAGATTAAAAATGTTAAAAATATGAAGAGAGACTATTTGATGCAACACTGCGTAAATAAACGCTTACGGTCTTTGATTCGTGAAGGAATGAAGACGCGCGATCTCTCCGGTGTAAATACGATCGGTCGGTAGATCCACGTGTTCCGTGAGTTTGTATTGTCGAATACTAACATCCTCACCAGCTCCTTCGATGCCGAAGAATTCGCAGACAGCCGGCCAAAATTTATCTTTCCATGTGATGAAATCATCCTCTATGCTGTAATATTAAAATTAATTATAAGAAAAATAAATTCTAATTGTAAAAATTAAGAGTAAATGATAGAATAAAAATAAAATATATTTGTTTTAATTTTTTAATTGTAAAAATAAAGAACGAATGAAATATAAGCACAATTTACGGGAACCTACTTTGCGTCATCATCCCCAAGACCTAACTCGCAAACGCGCGTAGCACCCAGTTGCTCTAATCTATGATCCACATATGTACCAATCTCATTATAGTGCTCGTAAGTCTTATTACCCAGTCCGAATACCTAAAAACCAGAGGTAAAAGTTAAATATAAATCCAAATAAACTTGTATAACCATGTCATGCATGTACGTAGAGAAACAGATCGTTTAGTGTCTGTTTCCAATGTAGATACACTTTGATCTCTATTTAATTTGTTTTTTAGATTTTTTTATTTCTAGAAAAAGATAAAGAGTAAATTCCAAGAAGTAGAAAAAATTACAGAGAAGTTAAACAAGGTCACAATTAATCTGAATTGATGGAAATGGATATCAGTGCTATTAATATAAACATGCTGCATTGCCTACGGCCTATATGCGATCAATAACATTGTACAATAATATGGTGCGTCTAGGAGCTGTTTTACATTCTTTACATTCAAAGGATTTGGATAAAAATCAATATTTTTTTAAATTAAGTTAAATTTAATAGCTAAAAAGATTTAGTTAAAATTAAAAATGTATGCACGTAAAACTAATTTAGTTAAACGTTGCGTTAAGATTAAATTAACTTAAGTTAAATTTTTAAAAAGTAAATTTTGAAATCATTTATATTAAATTAAAAAATAGTTTTTAAAAATTAGATTTATTTTAAATAACGAAACAATTATGGATCACCAAAAAAAATTATTATTTTATTTGTAAATTAAATTTATATAAAATAACAAAAAATATTTTCTACATAGGAATGTGTTTTTTAAGCTCATGTGTTTTAAAAATAACTAGATTAAGTTAAAAATTAACTCATTTGAAATTAATTAAATTGAAAGTTAACTTCTGAACTGTATCATTTAACTTTTTAAATTTTTGTAACTAGATACTAATTAATCATCTTTAGATTAAATTATATTAAATTATAGCGCGATTATTGATGACATGCGCGGGCGTGCGTGGGTGCGCACTGTTGCGGAAACTGTTTCCAAGTACGCACTGAAGTATTTAAAACTATTTTTCATACATGCTATGATTAGGAGGGGAGTGGGGAGAATAAATCTCGTGGATATTTGCGACGCGGCGAATTCTCTCGATTCGAATACTCGTCGACTCTCGAACCTCGAAATCTCTCGATACCTGATGCGACATGCGCAGTATCACGGTGGCATGCCGTCCCACCATGACACTGCCGATGTAATGACGTTGCTGCACCGCGAGGAATCTACTGCACGATATTCCGATGTCCATGATTTGTAATATGTTACGCACGTTCATATCTGTATAGGGAGAATGATAACCTTATCTCGCTCGATTTTATGATATTACCCGCGCGATTTCATACATCAAAATTATACTCGCACAATACTGCTCGACAAACCGTATGTACACATATATTTAATCGTTTATGCAACATTCATTGGCGTAACGTCGATGGAAACTCACTTTAAGAGGGCACCACTGTATAATGCGCCGCAAAGCAAAGATCTAAAGGCCACTTCGACCAACTCCGATTAACTTTAATCGTTGATCGGCTTTAAAAGATATCTTATTAAAGATATCTCCAAAATATTTCTTAAAAATGAGAAAGAAGATATCTTCAAAACATCACCTTCAAGAATATCTGAAGTGATATTTCAAAATGCTTCAGATATTTTTACAAAACTTTTCGAAGAAATACAACACATGGTAAGATAGAATTTTTTAGGAATCTAACGGATATATCTTTTCATTTATGTGGACAATCGTTAGATAACGAAAAGCTGCGACGAATTAAAAATTTATAGTTATATATGCTAAAAATTTTCAGTACTGTCGATGAATTTTGAAATGCAGCCAAATAGAAAGCGAGGAAAAAAGATAAGGAAAAAAAGCGGGAAGGAAAAATACACACGAGGGAATGAGAAGCACGAAGAAATAGAAAACAAAATGAGGAAGAAAAAAGCAAATTCATTACTGGCATCATTTGCATAATTTGCATCCTTGAGTTATATCCGGATAATTTTTTTTTCATGTTTTTGCCACGTGTATTATCGTTGAGATTATTATCATCGATCGCTTATATAAATTGCATCGATCGCTTATGTAAATTGGATTGCATAGCGTTAAGACTGACACGAAGAATGAGATAATTAAAATAATTAAGTTCACATAGTTACAACGCGTTATGTTTAATAATAAAAAAATAAGTACGTGCAACATACGTACCGCGTAATTTAGTCCTGAGAGATCGGCGTCGCCGCTCTTAAGCCAATCGATGAACTCCATCGCGTTATCGGTAGGATCGCCCTCGCCGTACGTGGCCATGCAGAATACCGCCAAACTGTTCGGGATAGTTTTCAGGCGCACCAATTCTTCCTATTGCGGCGAAAAGGAGAAAAAAGTTATCCTTGCGTCATGGTTATAACTTTTCTTTTTGCGTCGCGGACGCAAGACGATTAAATCCTTTGTCATTAGGAAGGTCGACGCGAGACTATTTCCAGCGATGCAATATGACTATCACGTTCCCACTGCACGTGCAAGACTCGTGTACGTTAATGGGTAACGAGAATTTCTTCTCAATTGGCTCAATAACATCGACTCGAGAATCTCGCATGCACAAGGTTTCTGATGGAATAAACGCCTTCGTGTATATAGGATGTCCGCAAAACTGAACCGATCTCTCTTCCCTCTTTCACCCGAGATGAAAGATTCATAACGGATCAGTATAATTTTATACTTACCATGTCGCACTCCTCAGGATCGGCCACCATGCCCTTCATCTTGTACCTGATACCCTCCTTGGCAAGACGACCCGCGAATTCTTCGGCAGTACCCGTTTGGCTGCCATAGAATACCACTAGGCTTCGCCCGGAGGTCTTCAGTTTCTTGATGAAGGAGTTCTCTGACGGCGACGTAGTAGTGAATGACGTCGGTCTGTAATTAGAAAATTGAAGAATGTAGGCGTTCAGTGACGCATTATTTCATAAATTCCTGAATGTATAATACGCTCAAAGAAGAAGAATCTCGCTCACGCTTATTTTTTTAGAATCTCTCTCACGCTTATTTTTTTACCAACGTAGATTAAACCAACAAACGTTTTATCTTTTTCTACATTTTGAAAGTTAGTCTCATTTGCCACCTTTTATCTACTGATAATGTTCGATTCTAATCAAGATCCTCCACTCGCGTGAATCAGGGAGCCAGGGACACCCAAGACGTTTCGCAAAACGAAAGGGGATAATTACTGGATAGAGTAGGACTTTGTGGGCGGTTCCTCCTGCTTTCTCCTTTTCAAGAGCCACCATGCCGCCGCTATGAAGAGGCTGGCGACCAGCATGATGTCCAGGACGCTGAGGAACGGCTCGTCGAGCGCCTCCGCCGCGTTCTCGCTCTCCGACGAACCCGGCATTCTTATGGCCTTCGGTTGTGATGCGTCCGCGGTCTGCGAAAAAATTCAACGCAATATCCACTTGATTAAACCGGTCGACATCGTTCGGCAGGCGCTCAGCTGTTCTCTCAAGTTACTCTATGAGAGTCTCTTGAAACTGCTAAGCATGTCCTCGCTCGCGAAAGAGGTAAAAATAGAATTTGATATGTTGTACATTTCACTATCTTATCATTGTCGACTTGGAGATTATGTCGCCATGCTAATTAGCAATATAATTTTTCCGCCATGAAATTGTAAAACACGTTATCAAATATACCTTCGCCTACGCCGGCTCTCGAGCTCATCCGAAAAATTTTCTATTCACAGATACGACGTAGCGAGTGAACATTACGAAAACGTTCCTGACCCCGTTACAGTTATATTGAAGATGTATGAAATGCTGAAAAAAAAAAGAAGCACTCGAAGCAGACACATCATGACTCGACTTTTGCTATCTCGTCTTTATCAAGGTTGAATGTCAGTGATAACACCAGTTGCACAAATTGTCTCGTTAAACGGATGCACTTTAAGCCGAACGCGCGCTTCACGGCGCGTCGTATATATTCTGCATTCGAAACTTCTCTGCCGCGAAACTTCTCCTACTTCTTTCTTTCGATTCCGAAATGGAGGAAATATTAATAAGTCTGACGACGAAAGTCAATTAGAAACTTTCTTTCGTACACCAGTCGTTGACGTTTAAGGTATTTCTCTTCTACCTGACTCTGTACTTTTCTCCAAGCTTTCGGCAACGGATTAAACAAATTTATTATCTCATTTAATCAGAGAATTTGAGAAGACCGACCACGTAGCGACGAGTTGACCAAGCCGTAATATATGTTAATCTCATCGATTCCTTGTAAACCGTTAGAATATTGAAAATGACCCGATGACGGATCAAAACGTTTACTCTTTTATTATACATAATACATTCTTTACACGGAGCTCTTGGGTCTTTTATTCATTTAAAAGTTTAATAGAAACTCTTTTTTTTCCCTAGGTTCCGATCCGCCTGATTTCACATCCGTCTGCTATTGTTTCAGGCAGGTCGATTTTGCATTATTTTCACAAGTGTCAAATTATTCCCCTAGTCTTACGAAAGAAATTTACATAGGAGTTCGCAGGTCAGCGTTCGTAGTTGAATCTTATTTCAAAAGAACCGTCCGTGAATGGCCGGTCGTAGCGACGCGGACGAGGAAGATTTTCATTATTGTTTGCAAAAACAAAGCGTGCTGTTTTAATCACGGGGAAGTAAAGGAATCAGTCAATTCTCGAGAGCTAAACTCCAGCAGTGAACTTCGCATGCAGCTCCCACACGTGCACTTAAAAACACTTATGTCGCCCGATAATAACATAGAGAGATGACGGGTTCGGGTTATCGCGGGAGACAATTATTATTTTAATATCCCGCGCCGCGCTGATCGGCCGCTATCGCACTTTGCTCGAAAACAAAGTATCGAGATGCGTCTCGCGCGCGCAAACGATCGCAATCCGCTGTTTATTATTACGCACTGATTATTACGTGGAACGACTGGCTTGCGCGTGTGCTGACGACGTTGGCGATGGAATATGAATTCATCCGGCGTTCGGCGAGCGCCGAATGTCATTCACGCGACATTCGGTCAAGATTCGATAAAGGAATGTCATTGTCTCGGAGGATGATAATCATTGGGGAATCATTGTCTCGGCCTCGCGATCGCGACGATAATGATGATAACGATAATAAGCGCGGTGTTACGACGTTATTCGACGTTACCTGGCATATTTCTGTTCCGCGATTTGTTATCTTGTTGGGAGAACGTGATATTATTTTGTCATTGCCGATGTTGAAAAAAAACAGTCATTACATGACGCAGCAAATGCACACAACTTACGTAATTATTGCGTTCCAGCAACGGCTTACGTAACACCAGTGGGAATCCGCTGGATTAACTCTCGATCGCCACGAGAACACAAAATCATGCTTCGCATCTGATTAGAACTTTCCGTTTATCACGTTCAATGTTTCCGCGAATATTTTTAAAGTCGAATCTTTGACAAAAATTGTACGAAATTAAGAAAATAATCGTACAAATACATTCTAGAGGTTGTGAACGAAAGGTCAGGAAGTTTCAATCTTGACGTCACGTAGAAAGAAAAAGAGCAATGTAAAGTTTGCAAAGTAATAAGCTCGAATACATGCCATTTATTTACATCTACGTAAATGTTCGGTTATACTGTGCTTCTTCTTCCTGTTAACATATCCGTTTTACGTTGGGTTTATATTCCGCTCGTAATTTACTTGATGATTCGAAAGTGTCACGGTGACTTCTAAAAGCGTCTTGTATTAAATGAAAAAAAAAAGTCACGTAACTTGATTGACGTAACAAAAACAAATTGCTAACATGTAAAAAGTTTATACGAAAATCGACGAGCCGGTTTTAATTTAATGACATTATATATGTGCCAAGATCAATTTGCGTCGATGGTTATAGTATAAAAAATTACACAATTTTCTGAGAAAAAACATTTACACATGCAGAATAAATGAAGTCGTTAAAGTATACTAAATTTTTTTAAAGTATACTACCTTGTAAATATTTAATATTTAACATACAACTTTTGAACATGTATAAATAATCATTAAAATTTAACATACAAATCATTTAATATTTAACATACAACTTTTGAACATGTATAAATAATCATTACAATTTGTTAAAACAGCTTATCATTAAAAAGGATAAACTGCTAAAAGTCAATTTATACTTAAAAAAAGAGAAATTTTGGAGACCTTTGTTCGATTCTCATTCATTGCAACGTTTATAATGAATCATATACACAATAAATAAATTTTCCTACCTAAAAATTATATTTATTTATATCAATTTAGAATCTGTCATCAGAAAATATTATTTCTCGATGACCTTAAAGAACACAATTATGATTATAAAGTAAAAAAATAATTGAATTACAAAAATTTTCCAATTCGTCCTTACAAAATTGAAAACTTTTTTTTACATGTTTCAAAGACACAAGAATAAATTGTAGGATACTCAACTCTGAGAACGAAAATAATTCAAAATTAAAAAATTAAGAAATTGCTAACATGTAATAATTTTTTAAATATTTTTCTTCTTAAGCTTTAATTAAATATGCGATTTAATCTTATATCTACATAAAAATCCATGATTAAATTTTGAAAGGCTTATTATTTATTATTATTATTTAAAAAAAGTTATTTATTATTAAAGTAGATTGTTTCTAACAGTTTACTTCATTATCAAAACAAACACGTATATATTAGAAACCGAAGAACAATTCCATCGACCGATTTACATCATCCGATGATGTAACTAGAATAATTACCATTGTCAAAACGCAACTAATTATTAATGCGCACCATGTTCACTTTCATTTCTTCAATTTTACATACGAATTAGATACATAGTGACTATGATTCAGTTTCACTGATTCAGTTTCAAACCGAATAATTGTTTCGTTTCCGCTCATTTGAATCTGCTTAACAAATTTCATTCAGACAATTAAGACAATCAAGTGACACGATTAAATCTCAGTTAATAAGTTGTCCAAACTAGAGAGAAGAAGAGTAACATACCGCGTACTTTCAGAGAGGGAAAAAAAGGGTCAAGAGTCAATGCGAGAAAAACCTCTCGGTCCACTTTATACTCAAACGCGTCGGGGGGGGGGGGGGGAGGGGGGAAACTCATCTCTCGATGATAACCAACGTGTGACAATGCATCGTTCGCAATTTACTGCGTTCGGAGTTCAAGCAATCCTTCCTAAGATCGCGATCATCTCGCTCGTCGTCGCTCGTTAATAACGCTTTCGCGCTCTGTAATCCCGTTGCAGGTTCGCTTACCGGTAATTCCATGCTGTGCGCGCGACAGAACGGATCGTATCGGCGATCGTGGAACGACGGTATTTCCACCGCGATGGATCTCACGCAAGCGGAGGGCACGTGGTGCTAGACCGCGCGCACACGGACAACTTCCCGCAACAACTATCGGCGCGCAACTGAGAAAACGTGACTGCTACGAGCAAGTACGAGCTCGTAAGCTTTCCACGATACAGCAATATGTATGCGTTATACGTGCGCGACGGTGGTGGTCACCGCCACCACTACCGCCGCCACCGCCGTCGACGTTTCCGTCGTCGTCGTCGTCGTAATCGACGTATACCATCGCGACGAAATGACAAGTCATCCTGCCACGAGTGCAATTGCAAGTGCTCCGGCACATGGTTACGCGGTTGCCGCCCGAAAAAATCCGCCCCTCGGCTTTCCCTCGGCGTGACCAGCGAAAATCCGACGAGGATTCGTTTCGGCGATTCGTTCTCGTTTTCACGCGCACGGGAAATATATAGCACACTTTTCTGGGGTCTCGAATGGCGTACGTGCGAGGTCACACGAACGATTTTTCCCGATTTGTCTCGTAAAACCTGATTTTAAAGTCACAAGAGCAAATCTGTTACAGAATCGTTATGCGGACCTTTTTTTATTCTGATTATTATATATGCAGCTCCGCGGTTGATTAATCTTTATTACCGTACAAACGCTATGCAGTTCCTGGAAATTGAGTAATGTATAATCTTCGTTTTGATGGATGACGTAAGTCCGTCAACCGCGTCAATAAACGATACAATCGTCGGTAGAGCTTTTGCGTTTTGCCACACGTCACTACAAACGTGAGGAATCATTGTCATTCGCAATCGCGAACGTTTCTACGAACATCGACCCTAATTGCAACAACACTTTCTTCTAGCCAAAACACGTCTGGTTATTTCTTCCGGATTTCTTCCAACGTATTTAAAAACAAATATTTAACGAAGTATTTTATATATGTACGCACAGGGACGTTGCTAGACCATTCGACACCCTGGTGTAAGACAAATCAAAGCTCTCTGTATATTTTTTTTCATTAATTTTTGTTTAATAATCAATGTAATAGCAAATTTTGTAATATTTAGTTTTCCCCATTTTTACGATGAAAATGAGATTACAATCCAATCCAAGAGCAGCTAATATATTGTATGTAATTCTTTATGCAATTATAAATACAAATTAAGAATTTCCAATTTTAATATTTGCATATATTTGTCATTGTACAACTTGCACAAATTAAATGAAATAAAATAGAATAAATAGTAAAAAATAATTCGCATTAATTAAAATAATAATTCTAAAGTTAAAAAGTCTGTTTTAAAGTTTTTTTTTTTATTATATATAACTAAAAATTGGTATATTTTTCAATGTCTTTATCTTATTTTAAAACGCTAAACTCATTTAATTTTTTTGTATTACTTTACTTGTATCACTTTAATATAAGTTAAGTATGAAATTGTTACATTATTGCAATAATAATTTGTACACTAGAATAAAAAATTCTTACAGTGAAATAGCTTCATTAAACAAAACAATGGCAATTACGCTTACTTTATTATCAATGTCCTCTTTACATTGCATATAAAGATATGCACACATGTGCAATCAATTATCAATTAATCACTCATTTTTAATTTGAAATCTTTAAGAATTCATTGTGAATTTGTGGCAAGTATTACAATGACAAGGTAGCATTTTTTTAAATTTGCATTTATAAAAAATTGCATATATAAAAAAATCTGAGATAAATTAAACCTGTTCCTTTATTGGACTGTATTAAAATCTCCTTTTTGTTATGTAAATAGGTGGAAGGAATATAAAAATTTCTCCAAAAAATCGAATGATTATGTATACCGAGAGTTATGTGCTCAAAAGATAATTTCGTAATCAAATAAATATACGCACATTGAAAAACAGAGTCTCGTAAAATTAATTGGAAATCTGTTTCTGATTCAAATTCTGGGTGAACTTACCAAATTTCTAATTAATTCAACGAGACTCTTTTTTTCAGTGCAATGTAATTAATTTAAATTCAAACAGCCCACGTCCTATTTGTGATCGAGAAAATTGTTTAACTGCACGGTTCCATTTACAGTTAGTCAAGCAAATTAAATTGCACTCGGTATTTCATAATCTCCAAAAAATAGCGTCGGAAACTCGGCGGTATACAGGTAGAAGTCGCCGTCGCGATCGAGAAAGTGAAAGTGCCATTAAGAAAAGGCAAGTGAAAAGAGACATGCATTTCGTCGGCGTTAATGGTAAAACTGCGTAATTAAGCGGGTTTTGTTATCAATCTCGCGACGAAAAAACATTTCTAACATTTGTACCGGGAACACACTCACATTACTCATTTACTTTATATCTAATCATATACTTAAAAAAAGATAGAGAGTAAGTTATAAACGAGATCAAAGTTTAATTATAAACAATGACGGTAAACATTAAGAAAAAGAGTGCGAGATATTTTGCACAAAAAAATCCAAATTTTACCCAACGCGCCCCTTCCTCTCACTCCGCCGAAGGGAGGAAGAAGGATAAGCTCTATATCCTGTCTATAACATTCCCGAAAGTCTTGCGGCTTTATATGTCTTCATTGAACGACGTCAGATAAATTATTGATCAATTTGTCAGCAGGAAATGAAATAAATGTTTTTATTGTGCGATATGCGCCGTGAAACAATCTTCCTGTTCAACGAGCGACGGACGTAGGAAGGCGAAACATACGGTAGCGAATTACGATGTTAACTGCAAGGTCAGTATTTTTAAACACGTCCGGCGATGCGACGTCATGCGCCTAATCTACAGCGATCGTAAAAGGCACGATTGCCTTATCACGTTGTAATATGCACAAACTAGAGCGCCATTTTACGCGCCATTTCGTCAAATTCCCAGAATTACATCATATATTATTATCGCCAGCCAGATGACATTCGACGTATCTCGATGTATCACAATATCGCGGTACAAACAAATACCGATATATCGAAATCGCGGTTGTTTTGTCATCCCCGTCTTGCGAAGAATTTTATCGAGCGCGTTGCGGGCCGTGCTTTTCGCTCTCGCTTTTACGGACCATCATGAGTCCATCTCCCGTTAAAATTTCATAAAAAATTCACAGACATCCCCGCAGCCGAATAACAATAACTTTTATTTACTGCTTATGTTAATGGCGCTAATAGATTGGGACAGTTTTAATCACAGATGTATGCTCGTTATGATGTCCCTTCACGCGCTGTCAGCCTTTCTTCTGCTCTGTTCACGAAAGAAATCCGTAGGCAAGTATTATAATATAAAACAACTGGACTTTTTATACACGATCTAAGATGTATTAAAAATAATTAAATGATTATGCACGTAGAAAATATTCTCTAAGGCTAAGAAAATCGTTTACTCAATTTTCATCTTTTAGGAAACTTCGTAAAGAAAAAAAAAACTTTCTTTATCATTTTTACAAAGAACATGTTCTTAATAACAGTCTTAAAATACATGCTTTATTTACTTGAAACAAGTAATATTTAGATTAAAAATATACTTCTACGTATACAGAGAAAAATACACTTTTCATTTTTATTTTATGTGAGTTTATATCGCAAATCTATCATAAGTTCATCTCATGAGCATCAAATTTATTCAAAATATATAAAAACAAAAATTCAATTTGGTTATTATTGTTACTTAAATACAATTATAATATTCCTCGAAAAAAATATATATTTGTTTTTTGTATACGATAATGAGTTTTTTTAAAGTTTGTAATAAATATTTTAATTATTATTCTTTGTTAAAAAGGTATTCCTTATTAAAAATAATCGTTACTTGCTAAAAGGAAAAAAGTAAATTAAGTAATCGCTTTTTTATCGGTTTGATATTTTTCTGGGTACATTAAAAATTAAAAAAAAAAAAAACAAATTAAAATTCATATTTACACCTTTCGCAGTTGAAAAAGGACCTAAATTGCAAATTGAAAAAAGGCGAGAGTGCTGATTAAATAGCAAAGCAAATTTCTGTTTTCTGAAATCTAAATTTTTTGGTGGTGAAATTCTTCAACGTCTAATCATGGCAAGCGAATCTGAACAGACGAATGCACCCGAAAAAGAAATTACAGACATTCAAGTACGCATTCTTTACATGTTTATATCTAATTGTAAGATTATATTATTTATATACTTAAGGGGCGGCATAAAATTATCATTTCGTTGATAACCAATTTACCTTCTCCGATACCCTCGATATTGGTAATTGGTTAACCTCTGCATATTATCCTTTAAAAACCTCACAACAGTAGGAATTAATCGATTTAAAAATTATCGAGTAAAAATTATAGAGTAATGGGTCAATTTAAATTTGTCCCATTTAATATATAATTAAATATCCGGCATACAAGATAAAACATTAAACGCAAATATTCGATAAGAATATACGTGGCTTGTGATATACGTCGGTGAATAATCTATATCAATGAATACGCAGTCAAAACTTACTGGCGAGATAGCGTCGTCGAATAAAACAAAAGCACTGTTAGCGAAATTCTTGGTGATTTCGTTCGATGTATTTCAAACGTGAAAAAAAAGTGTTATTTTTAAAAGCAGGATTTAAGTGACGAAAAGCAGAACGAGAAAAATATCGATATCGAGATGACGTCAAAGAATCCGAAGAAGAGTGACGGAAAATCAATGAGTCCGAAGCCGAAGGATAAAAAATCGACGATTCTGACAGACAAACAGTCGACGACGACGGAATCGAAACGGGAGGAGAAAAAACGACCAAAGTTCTGCGATGAGGAACCTTATATTGTGAAACTCTTTAAAAGTCTAATAAAGGAAAATCAGAAGAGCGCAGAGGAAAAGACGAAATAACGTCCGAGGAAAAAATGTTGAAACCGTAGTAAAATTTCCAATAAAAAATGCACACATTCACAAAAGCAGAGGGATTATTATAATAAAAAAAACTTCATTACATTTTTAAACTATAAATTTCATAATACAAATTGTAATTTTAAATATTTGCGCGGAATCTTGCATTTCGCAAAGGCCGTTTCGATAATATAAAAACTGATATCTTGATGCGATAATTACTTTCATTGATCGCAGAAATTAAATCCAATATCAATTGGAATATTGGCACTCCACGTAGATACTAGATCAGTGCGATGTCAGTGATCGAACTTTAAGGCAGTCCCTAGAATATTTTGCAGAATATAATAAAAACAACTTCTAAACACTCAATATTAGAGTACAACATTATTGATCGTGCAATTCTGCAGGCTATACTGAGTTAACATATATTGTACAATTTCTAAAATATTAAGCTGTCTGTGAGTGCACAATAAAACGCCAATTTATAAATTTCTTGCGAACGGCCCTGTAAACACCCTGTAAAATTTTTGTATTAAGTTGTAGTCATTTTGTTATCTTTAAATTCTAAACGTAATTTATGCTATGCTTATTTTTAAATGGAACTGGAACGAGATATGAACGTTTTTGCATACTCGATGTTCATTTCATCATCGTCAAGATAAATTATGTTATCAAAAATTGTTATCATACAATTACATTAATCTGCGTTCATTCTGATACCGTGATTTATTAATACCACAAATAAGCTTCGAGCTCATTTGTGTTTACTCAAGTTTTATCCAAAATTTTAGGTAAGATTAGAATCCTTAATACTTTAAAATTTATTTTATTATACTTTTCAATGTTCTCCACAATTCTATAATTATAAAAAAGAGTTTATTTAATTTTGAATTTTGAATATTAAATTTGAAAAAATACTGATAAGACATATGAGCTTTTAACATTAGAGATAAAAAGTATTGAAAAAAACTAGAAACTTTAAGTAAAAAAAAAACTCAGTAAAAATCAGTTTTTACTCTGACCCTAAAAGTTTTTTACTCAGATATATATTTTCTATGAGCATTTGATGCCATATTATTGTTCTAGAATTCAATTTTTACATTTATTTAAAAGATTTTTCTATAAAAAATGTAAATGCAAAGACCGCGAATTTGCTATTAGTGCATATGCTTACAATTAGTATGAACTCGAATTTATTATTATAGGCACTGCATTATTGCAACAATGTTTCCTCGTTTTTTGAAGTTATAAATATAAAAAAATATTTCTATATCTTTTACAAAATTTTTGCAAAAAAACCGTTTTATACAATAAAAAAACTGTTTTTTTACTCGGTGTTTCACTCCGAACTTTTAAAAATCTGCTTTTTTATCTGTTTAACATTAAACAAACACACGGATTTAGCTTATCGCAAGTACGGAATTAGAAAAGGTGATGAAACATACAACACCAATTTAGAACGATGTATTGTGTGTGTAACTAATTTGTTTTATAATTTTTTTTTAAACTTTGTCACATAAGACTATACACAAATGCGTATATTATATTGTCGATTTTATATTATCAAAAAGATTAAGAAATAATTTTATTAAAGAGATAAAATTAAAAAATTAAAAATAAATAAATTTCAAAGTTTATAAAATTTTAAAAACTTTCCTGAATACTAGTAAAATTCTATTAAAAAATTCAGGATTTTCAAAGATAAATTTCCTGAAAATTTCAGTTTTTCATGAAGAAAGCAGGAAATCATTCTAGTCGATTTTGACAAGGACGGTTTTAACATAAATGTAAAAAAGCTTTTTCTACTGTCCATGTGACTTTTTAATAAGTTTGACTTCAACCTTGTCATTACAGATAATCGTGTGACGATTAATCCGATGTGACGTGAACTTATCGTTCGCAAAACGACATCGATAGCGCTTCGTCGTGACTGTACAAACGTTGAATAATACATTTGAGATCAAAGATCAGACACGTGTTCTCATCTGACTGATTGTCTTGCTGCGAGAAAAGATATCTAAGATAACAGATGCAGTTCCAGACGAGATCTTCAATTTATAAAAACGCATCTCTCTTTCTTTCCTTCAAAAACTTACAAAATCTTTCGAGAGTTCGGGAGCCCTCTCGCTTTTACCTGATCTTTATCGCGTTACAACGCGCAAGAAGAAAAAAGACAAAAAAAAGATAACAGCGATAAAAAAGGTGGTGATAAATAATGACCGATTGAATATTTTCCTCGAAAAAAGATAAATCCCAAATTTCCCACCGTATGTGGCCACCGGGCCCCCTCCCCTAACCGATCGATAATTTCTTCTTATCCCGTTTCTCTGATCGAGATAATGGATCTCTTTACGTTATCCAAAACTTTCTAATTTTTTTTCGACTCACAAGAGTCGGAAGGAAACATTACTGCACATAGAAAACATTAAGAAAAGCAATTATTTAATTTACTTCTAATAAGTAACGGTTATCTTTAATTATCTTTAATATAGAATATTATCTTGATGATAATCTTAAAATATACTATCGCAAATTTTAGAAAAATCCCTCGTCATACTTGAAGAGAGAATTTATTACAAACTCTTTCGAAGAATATTATAAAATCAAATCGAAGAAAAGTCAAAACGGTAAATAGACCATATTTTTATTTTAACTTGATATTATTCTTGATCGAAAAGTATTAAATTATTAGAAAACTTTAAAATATATTTTAAATAAGTTTACTCACGGTAGATTTGCGGCTACATAAACCTACGAATTATTTGAAGTGAGGGATATTTATTTAAAATACAAGTACATGTTTTCCTCGCGTGCACGCAGAAGTCTGTTTTAAGTAAATCTCGCTCAAGTAAACAACGAGTGTGTTTTGAGGCACCATTATCGAAAGAACGTTCTCTTCGTAAAGGCTTAACCGTTAACGTAAAACATAAAAGAAAAACATAAAAGAAGAAACGAGTACCCCGCCCTACTTAACTGAGAACGATATCTTTTTCTCTGTGTACGTGTCGGTCACTGCTACAAAGATCGAGGATCGATCCGAGTGTTCAAAACGACTGCAGGAAGAGAGAAAGAAAAAGATGTTATTCGCCTTACTCCCTGAAACGATTACGAGACGTCGTATAATTTTCGCCGCGATCGGTGAAAGCGGGCTCGAACTCCTGGAAACTGATGCAAGGCCCGGATCGTATTGTCTACTTCCTCGCGCTAATTGCGCGTTTCACTCGCGCATACCCGCACGCACACGCGGACGAGAGGATGACACGGTAGAAATTAAAAAAAAAGATACGCACGTGAGTCGAGTTCCTCTTATCCGCGAATCCCGAAAGATTCTCGAAGGTTTGCGCGCGCGTTATCTCTGAACGGCGCGGGCGCGAGAGAGCTTGCGAGAAATCGAGATGCCGAGTCACCGCGAGACGCTTATGTCATTCGCGGAAATAATCGACGAAACGAGCTCTCCACGACGCACGCGTATTGTTCCGTTCGAAGTAATCACTCGAAAACTCGTTTAAACTCGCGCGCGCGCGCGACATAAGATCGATGAAATTAGTTATTAACAGCTGCGCCGTCGCGTCGCGTTTGTTTTGCATGAGAGCTCGGTCGTTCCGGTCGTCAAACCGTTGCCTTTTCTCACGTTTTGAACACTCGTTTTGTTCGACCCGAAGAAATCGCGTAATTTGGCCGCTCGTACGATTCGAAAGGAGACCCGATTGATGAATATCGCGCGAATAATTAATTATACGATCAAAGGAGATCGATAAACGGCTTACGCGTGCGGAGATCCGAATGTTCGATGTGTCGAGTGACAGTTAATACGTTCGATATAGATTGTACTGACAGACAGTCCGAACCGATAACGGATTAGCAATCTGCCTCTTTGCCTATCACCTGATAGGCCGCACGCCGATAGGTAGCAACCGATAATAGTCGATGGCGATGACTCACTTTTGCGAGACCATTGTGCGGAATGTGATACGAAGGTGGGCGACGTCGTTCGATTTTTAATTGCGTTTCTACGTCGTGAAGGACGCCGCGCGTCCAACACGTGCGAGATATCGTTTTTTTTTTTCGCGCAATTGGCGCAACTCCAAGTTGGCTCCCCCGTTCTAGCGGTCACGTGACTCGACGTCTGCGCTCAGCTCGCTGCACGTAGCCACTTCCTTCCTCTCTTCCCTCTTCCCCGTATCACACTCCGCACCGCCGCCTTATCACCTGTCGGAATGCAGCTCGAAATTTACCTTCGAAGGGTTAACCGGTTATTCCACGGGTGAACGTCCAATGAACAATCGCCGCGGTCTCCAATAGGCGACAGCCACGTGACGTACGGACGCTACGCCGTTCGGTTTTTCAGATAGATGCACCGACCCAGGCTCGACGAAGATCGCACCGATCGCACTTACGCGAGCAAGGACGGAGCACGACATGCATACGTGCAACCGACCGGCGGCGACCGGACGATCGGCCACGATCGGTGACGGTCGGCAATTGCGTTTTTTTTTGTCTCGTTTCCTCCCCCTCTCCCTTTCGCGCTTCTCAGGGAGCGGAAATGCGCTGAACGGTGTTCATAAATAACAAAGGCACGCGTGTCGACGGTGGCGCCTCGACCGGCGCGCGGGAATTTTCAAGCGAGAAACGCGCTGAAAGACCGAAGATCGCGCGACTTGACTCTTTTTCCGACTGTAAAAGCAAAAATGTCGGGATCAACGGCGTTTCTTCAATTATCGATAGTAAACGTAATATCTGTTTATCAAAGCTGACCGTCTTTATTTTTTTTTTTTAGTTCTTATTTTATCGTCTGTAATATTACTTAAATATTTATTGAATTCCGTTGTCACATCGGACATCTGGAACATTTTAGCCCTCCCCGCCGCTTTATCTCGGTTTCCTTCGATTGCCTGTTCAACGCTGAAAAGAGAGAAATTTTTGTTCCTTATGTACAATGACTGTATGTATTTATTTCCATAAACTGTCCATAAAATTATTATCACTTTTTGGAACACTCAATAAAAATATCCTGAGAATATTCAAAGTTAAATTAACAAATGCTATAAAAAAAAAGATATAGATTTGAAAAGACACAGATATTAGTGAAAAGTATTTCATAAAAATTCAGAGAAAATGTTTCAACGGGAAAATTCTACGTTTCCACTCACTTATCGTTGCCGAGCCGATGTTGATCGGCTCGAGTTTTAAGCTCTGCATTTCCCGCAGGGCCATCGCGTGAAAAGAAAGTGCGGCGACCCGCGTGAACAGTTCAAATACCCCGTTGCCTGTCCTCGACGAGACCGCCCAGTATTCCGCCCGCATCCTCCTTGCTGTCTCAATCGCTCGCTTTTCGATTATCTCGTACACTGGATGAGACTGGATGTTTCCAAAAAAAAAAGAAAAAAGCGTTTGATAAAAACGACAAAATTGCTCTGACAGATCTCTTTTAAATAATTAAGTTCAAATAACGAAATAATAGAGATTGCTTTTTATGTGACAATGTACAAGGAAAAAAAATTAAAATAAAATACATCTCTTCTTTTATTTATTAACTAGCTATGCCCTGCCACGCGTTGCTGTGGCTCTCTATTCTTATGCTACATTTTTTTCAAATTTTCTTTGCTTTCGTTGTTTAACTTTCAAAAGTTGCTTTACTGTTGCTCTTTTTATTTTATTTTTGAATAAGCATTTATCTATCTTTAATAAATCTAATATTCATTTATTCACGTACTTCTAACTTACTTTATTTATTTATTGCCTTTGGCACTGTATTTAATTAATTTGTTTCTATTTATTGTTTTGTATTTTTATTATAATGTAATATAAATCTTATTTTATTAAAACTTTGAAATAATTTTTAATTAAAAAACCGAATTTTTTTTAAAATACCCATTTTTTTTAAATAAGCATTTTGAATTAAAGTGTATGTATTTAATTTATTATTGATTAATTTTATGAATCAATATTTTGTTATTTTTTTCTAAAAGCTGCCATGGATTTAGAAATCCATTTAAAAGACTGTTTTAAATAAGTTCCTTTTTTTTAATAAAATAACAGCCATCTTTATTTTTCTTATTACCTTAATTTAAACATAATAGAAACATTCTTCGCCTCTCCCGATCTCTCCCGGTCTCTCCCCGTCTCTCCCCGTCTCTCCCGGTCTCTCCCCGTCTCTCCCGGTCTCTTCCCGCCTTTACCCGTCTCTCCCAGTCTCTCCCGGTCTCTCCCCGTCTCTCCCGGTCTCTCCCCGTCTCTCCCGGTCTCTCCCCGTTTCTCTCCGTCTCTCCCGGTCTCTCCCGGTCTCTCCCCGTCTCTACCCGTCTCTACTCGTCTCTACTCGTCTCTCCCCGTCTCTCCCCGTCTCTCCCCGTCTCTCCCCGTCTCTCCCTGTCTCTCCCGGTCTCTCCCGGTCTCTCCCGTCTCTCCCGGTCATTAATATACATTATACTTAAATTTCTTTTTACATAGATAAACTTGGAGAAAAACTTAATAAGTTAAAATTAACGTGTTTTAAAAATAACAAGTTAAAAATTATTAACTTTTGAACTTTTATCATTTAATTAATGTTAACAAATTACTTAAGCCTGCAAATCTGCATCTTACTGAAATTTTTAGATACTTCAGCAAAAACTCACTAATAGATCCTTCTTAGCGCCGACCAAAAAAATATGATGAGGGCCAACGTTGCTGCGACTAGCCTCGTTCAACCATTGCTGGCAGTGCGTCAGCGACATCAGGTTCCCCAGGTCGAAAACGACCATGATTACTAAAAATGAAATACGCATAAAAGAAGTAGGACGAATAGACATAGATCGCGGAAAAAAAGGGATTTTTACCATTTGCGCCGCGATAATAGGACGCCGCGATGCATTTGAACCTTTCCTGCCCCGCGGTGTCCCATCTGCAAGTGTGTCATCACAAATTACTACATTACATTCAATTCACACTCTCGCGAACGTCGGTGGAAAAGCCTGTCGGCGTTTAATTACATTTGCAAGTGGAAGGGCACGCCGAGGATGTCAAACCTCTCTACCTCGAAGTCCACGCCGATGGTGGCCTTGTAATTGTTGTCGAAGTGCCTGTGACAAAAGCTGCACGCAAAACGACAATAAATTTTCTTTTACTACGGTTTTAAAGGTGTTTCTTTCTTAGATTGCAAAAAGTAATTAATTCTGCAGCGCGCAATTCCGCGAGGATCAATTTAATCGAGGGTCGCTAAACAATCGCTCGCCGAGTCATTTACCGGTTGACCAACGACGTCTTGCCGACGGCGACGTCGCCGATGACGATCACCTTGGAGATTCGGAGAGTCAGGCTCTTGCTCTCGCAGGTCCGCCTGATCAGGCTGCCGAAGTCGCTCTCGCTGTATGGCGTGGTTTCGGATGAGAAGGGCGGCGGCCAATCAGTTATCTGTGAAGATAATTAAAAAAAGGGACACGTGGCGCATTTGTGTGTTAATTAATTGCTTGATTAATCCCTTCTCTACCTGTCTCTCGTCGTGGGCCTCTTCCTTCATCATCTTATAAACCGCGGAACGCGTCTCTAACATATCCGCTCTCTTCAAATCGAATTCATGAAGAAAAATTCTTTTCAATATCTTTTTCACATGCGCGCCGCATTATTGCACGACTGCGATTTTTTGATACACTTTTAGTTACATCTTATTGACTGATTTTTTTATGCGCTTATTATCCGACAGCGCCCATGAAAGACTGGCGAGCAGAATATAATGGATTCCGCACGAATAAAAAGGGAAAACATTGGTTGCTGCGGCAGATGTTCGATCCATTATAATACGTGCGGGTTGTAAATGTGAAAAACGACATGTGCGTGCCGTGCCTGCAATAAGTGTTGTGTAATAGGAATTAACCTTACACACGATTAATATTGTCATAAATATTGACACTATTGTTGATGGTGTGTAAATTAATATTAACACATCGATGTAGAATGTTGATGATTCTTAATTTTTTAATACAATAAAAGTATTGACAGCAACATTGATACATAAATTCCGTCATAGTTTAATCATTTTGATAGTATAATTACAGGAAATAATTTTCTTATAAAAATATTGTCATTATTACTTACTTATTAGTATAATTATCGATTATCCTATCTTTAAAAAGGCATGTAACAAAGCCTCTTTTCCGCGATGCTGATTGAATTTTGACAGCTGTCAAATTTGTATAGATAGTTATCTATACAATTATTGTTGTAGTTTATTTAAAAAAAAAAAATAATAAAAAGTTAAATATTGCGCGCGAAGCGCACGTCTGTAATGTCTAATATATATTTAAAAAAAATTAAACAATTTGATAAAAGCTGGTTGAATTAATTAATTAATTAATTTAAGTATACTTTAGATAAACAAATTCACTAATTTTTTTATCAAAATACAAAAATGTGATTATATATCATTAGATCAATGAACTGGACATCTAAAAAATTTATTTTCAATGATTTTGTCAGCTGAATTAATATGTCAAGATGAGCTTCTTTATTCATCGATTGATCAATCGCATTATGCAACTTGGGTTTATAAAAACTGCAATTATGATAATACGATTTATCTAATACGGATTTTAAAAAAACTTGCCTTAAATCGGTATTTGATCGGTGTCGCCCTCTTCTACCTTTCTCGTCGATCAATGACTAGCGTAGTAGCCGGATCGACGGAAATTCGCGTTTCCGTCGCGGATTGACGTTCTTTTCCAGAAAGATGGCTCCGAAACCGAAGCCCACGGAGAAGGCAGGTGGGTTCGAAAACAATTCGCGACGTTTGTTCCCTTTTCCCGTGAGTGCGCGTTTCTCGTCGAACAACTTCGCGTTACAATTCACGCGGACGCTGCGGACATTGAACGTCGCAACGACGGCGCGTGGCCCGCGATTCCGGTACGCAATCCGTGACCATGTGGCCGAGCGATCGTACATGTTTTTCCAGGATTGTGTTTACAACGGCGAAAACGACGATCCTCGACAAAAAGAACGTTTCGCGTGATTTCACTCGTCGCTTTTTCGCGAGTCGCACTTGCCACGCGTCACATTCGAGACAGCAATTTTGTTCGCTGTAGCGTCAGCGTGCAACCATAACCTAAAAGGATACGTATAGATTTCCCGAGTGTTAAGATTTTCATTATTTACCGGTAGATGAAATCTCTTATCTTCTGGTTCTCTAATCCTTGGCTACCTTCACTCGAGTACATTCTTCACCAAGTATCATTTTATCTTTATTTACTAAATGTTAAATTTGATTGGTGAATCTGAACGCAAGATAGGACAGAGAGCTGGAACCTTAAAGTACACTGTCGATTCTTGTTCTTCGCAATAGATTTGCTCTTTTTAGCTGCACTGCTACACTGGTGCAACAAGTTAAAGTAAGATAAATATATTTTTTCTCATTCAACTTGTTGCACCAGTGCAGCAGTGCATCGAAAAAGAACAGACCAAATGTGTTTATTTAATAATTATGTCAGTTCTGTGTTGCCCTCTTCTACAGGTAAGCCTGCAGAGAAAAAGACAGAGAAGAAGGCTGAAAAAAAACCGGCCACAGCAGCGGCGTCTACCTCAAAGGTGACAAAACCTGCGGCCAAGCCTGCAGCTGCGAAAAAACCAGCGGCTACCAAACCAGCAGCCGCCGCTAAACCGGCCGCCAAGCCAGCGGCGAAGCCTGTGCTTAAGCTTGCAAGCAAGCCATTGATCAGCAAACCCAAGAAAAATGTTCAGGCTGCCAAGAAGACGCCGAAGGGAGGAAAGCCAGCAGCTCCACTGCAAAAGGCTCTTAAGGCCCAGAAGAAGGTGATTAAAATAAAACTTTTGCTAAAATTCACTTGCCAATATCTTAAGCAAAACATATCTTTCTTAATGATGATTTTAAGTGTGGGAATCTCTTTGAATTTCTGTGAAAACACATTTTTAACACAATACTGAATAATCAAAGCACGCACCACTAAGCATGTATTAAATTTTGCAGATCTTTGACAATTGTATTTATTTTTTTGCAGATCTTGAAGGGAGTCCATGGTTCCAGAGTACGGAAGATCAGAACGTCCGTTCACTTCCACAGACCCAAGACTTTCAGGCCACCGAGAAATCCCAAATATCCGCGCAAATCTGTGCCGAATAGAAATCGGTAAGAGCTCTAATTTGAGTTTGAATGAGTTCTACATGTGATCGCCTCTTTTAAGAATCTATTATTGTATTCTTGCGACTTGTATTTTAGCATGGACGCATTCAACATCATAAAGTTCCCATTGACGACAGAAGCGGCGATGAAGAAGATCGAGGACAACAACACTCTAGTCTTTATCGTGCACACTCACGCCAACAAGTACCACATCAAGGCATCGATTAAGAAACTTTATGACGTTGATGTAGCGAAGGTGAACACTTTGATCAGGCCAGACGGCAAAAAGAAGGCTTATGTGCGTCTGACACGCGATTACGACGCGCTCGACGTTGCTAACAAGATTGGCATCATATAATTTCTATTTCACTTTTTGTTTAGAAATAAAATTAATACGTCTTGTACCGATATAATAAAAAGATATCGATGCAGACAGATGAGACTTTATTCGTTATTTCATAATCCTTAGCTCCTTGTTCGAGATTATAAAAATAAAAATGTTTTCAAATGCACAGGCAAGTATTACAAGAAAAGAAATTAATAATTGTTATTAGTACTTTTAAGATTTCTTTTGAAATTTCACTAATATTTTTAAAATGTTTTATTCATTATTTTATAATTCTTGTTTGAAGTTATGTAGATAAAAAGTTTTGAATACATGTACGAAAATAACAAAGAAATTAAAGATTAATTTTTTTAAAACATGCAATCTATCTGTTCGGGATTAGAAGACTAAGAAAATTTTTTTAATACACGGATTAATAAAATAAAAAATTCATTTTTTATTGATACTTTTAAAATATTTTATTCTTTCACAATTCTTTTGTTCCAGATTATAGAAATAATTTTTCGAATAATACAATTTAAAATCATATGAATTTTAAAAAAATATCGGTTGTCGATATTATCGAGAACATTGCCATCTATCGTGTATAAGGCGCAATGATTAGCTTTTGTTATCCACCTTCCTGAGGACACAAGTGTCAACCGTGTCAGCTGTTTTAACTGAAGTCACTGAAGTTAAATGAATCTACAATGACAGTCCGGATACTGTGCAAAAATAGAATAATAACAGTTATTTAAGTTCGAATGCGTATAATAAATAATATATAAAAACACGTGTTCGATAGATGAGGTAAGTTATTATATGTCAAATAAAAATATATTATATTTTTTATATATTATTAAGAGAAAGGAGACTCCTCGATGTAATATTATTTATATTATAAACTTGTAATACATATATATTGATTATAATGATTTTGTAATTAGCGTGCCAGCAATAATTATCACAAGTTGCCAAAGTCGCAGCTTCTGTGAATAGAAAATGATAGAGGCACCAACGTGGAACTCGACCAAGAAGGATGAGAGTATCTACAAGGCCGCGGGTGCCATGCACCTGCGCAAGTACGGGGAGTTTTTCGAGAATTTGGTGGAGAAGTCATGGAAGAGTGGCGACTCAACGCTGGAGCACGTCGTAGAGGGTCCTTTACGCCTAGTCTACAAGACCAGGGAGGACATTGGCATCCTTTCCCTGGTTGAGATGGAGAACAAGGTGCTCTCGAAGCTGCTGGCAGCGGTGGCAGGCACGTGCAGGGAGGTCAGACTGCTGAAGGCCGAGGCTGCTGGCTTCTACGCAAGGCTCTTCGCCCACGGCGAGAGGTGTACGGACGACGACGGTCTCGCCGGAGTAACCGAGCTGCTGTCCGATCTCCTGGACCTGTCTGTCTTTGCTAATCGTATGTCAGCGGTCGTACACTTGACCACGCAGCAACTAGCGAGTCTGTCCGGCGCCGTCCACGAGATCTACCTGCCCGTTCTGCTCGAGGGATTCGTAGACCTATTCGTGATCCTCGTGATCTTCGACGAGATTGTCGACGCTCAGCCAGCGATACTAGACCAGTGGAAGAGATACAGGATGCACGTGCGCTCGGTGATGCATAATCCATCGCAGTTCGGTGTCGCGGAGGCTTCGCCGAAGCTAGAGACGTTCGATCGTCTGCTGAGAGATCTACAGGAGAAGCTGCTGCGTAAGAATATGTTTCTGAAGGCGATCGAGCACGTGATGGACGTGAACAAGGGAGCGATGATGAGCGAGCAGATCGTTAGCTATCTTAAGAACCTGATAACGGACGTGGAGGGCAAGTCCAACGACCACGCGGCTGTGAACAGGAACTGGATAAGAGCCAATGTCGGCGTCGCCATGGTGCTAAAGCTATTTGGCGCCTGCGATAAGAAGTTGATCAGAAGGGTACTGGAGGTCAACAAGAGATTCTACGCGGTCACGCTGATGGGGAACGTGATGTGGGTGCCCAGCAAGTTTCTCGGCGACGTTGTACCGAAGGAAACCGGCACGACGAGCGCCGTGAGCCCGCAGGTGGGCGAGAGGATCCTGCTGGCGCGAACGCAGAGACTGCCGGTCACGGTGAACGCGTTGATACAGCGTTCGGCGACCTGGTGCGTGGAGATGCAGAGCATTCTCACACGGACCAGTCTCCAGGTGTCGGACATCGGGCAGAAGCGCACGCTGCTCACCGATCTGCTGGCATTGCTGGCGCAGATGAAAGAGACCGTCGCGTTCGTGACGAATCTGCATGCTCAACTGTCGAAGCCGATGAGCCGTGGTACGGTGCAGTTGATCTGCCGACTCGTGGAGCTGCAGAGAGCCTTGCAGACGACGTTCCACGCGCTCGGGCCAGTCGTGGTGCAGTCGCAGGCACAAGTGCTGCAGTACTTGGCCTACTACGTGCTGATGATGATGGAGACAGCGC